>NW_027463687.1:0-62810 GCF_050947455.1 Rhinoderma darwinii | reverse complement strand
GTTTCTGTGAATAACTCCTGAACCGTAAGTCACAGACGCTCGCTCTTGGCTGCATTCGATTCAGCTCGTGGCAGCCAGTCTAAAAAACACTATCTTGGACTTCTCTGCATGTTTCCCAGGCGAGCAATTGGCAGCATGTTCAGAACCATGTTTCTGTGAATAACTCCTGAACCGTAAGTCCTAGACGCTCGCTCTTGGCTGCATTCGATTCAGCTCGTGGCAGCCAGTCTAAAAAACACTATCTTGGACTTCTCTGCATGTTTCCCAGGCGAGCAATTGGCAGCATGTTCAGAACCATGTTTCTGAGGCTAATTCCTTAACCGTAAGTCTTAGACGCTCGATCTTGGCGGCATTCGTCTCAGCGCCTGGCAATTAGTATAGGAGCACTGTGTTTGACTTCTCTGGATGTTTCCCAGGCGAGTTATTGACAAGTAAATCCTAGACGCTCGATCTTGGTTATTTTCGCTTTCGCGGCTGGCAGTAAAAGAACCATGTTTCTGTGAATAACTCCTGAACCGTAAGTCCTAGACGCTCGCTCTTGGCTGCATTCGATTCAGCTCGTGGCAGCCAGTCTAAAAAACACTATCTTGGACTTCTCTGCATGTTTCCCAGGCGAGCAATTGGCAGCATGTTCAGAACCATGTTTCTGTGAATAACTCCTGAACCGTAAGTCACAGACGCTCGCTCTTGGCTGCATTCGATTCAGCTCGTGGCAGCCAGTCTAAAAAACACTATCTTGGACTTCTCTGCATGTTTCCCAGGCGAGCAATTGGCAGCATGTTCAGAACCATGTTTCTGTGAATAACTCCTGAACCGTAAGTCCTAGACGCTCGCTCTTGGCTGCATTCGATTCAGCTCGTGGCAGCCAGTCTAAAAAACACTATCTTGGACTTCTCTGCATGTTTCCCAGGCGAGCAATTGGCAGCATGTTCAGAACCATGTTTCTGAGGCTAATTCCTTAACCGTAAGTCCTAGACGCTCGATCTTGGCGGCATTCGTCTCAGCGCCTGGCAATTAGTATAGGAGCACTGTGTTTGACTTCTCTGGATGTTTCCCAGGCGAGTTATTGACAAGTAAATCCTAGACGCTCGATCTTGGTTATTTTCGCTTTCGCGGCTGGCAGTAAAAGAACCATGTTTCTGTGAATAACTCCTGAACCGTAAGTCCTAGACGCTCGCTCTTGGTTGCATTCGATTCAGCTCGTGGCAGCCAGTCTAAAAAACACTATCTTGGACTTCTCTGCATGTTTCCCAGGCGAGCAATTGGCAGCATGTTCAGAACCATGTTTCTGTGAATAACTCCTGAACCGTAAGTCACAGACGCTCGCTCTTGGCTGCATTCGATTCAGCTCGTGGCAGCCAGTCTAAAAAACACTATCTTGGACTTCTCTGCATGTTTCCCAGGCGAGCAATTGGCAGCATGTTCAGAACCATGTTTTCTGTGAATAACTCCTGAACCGTAAGTCCTAGACGCTCGCTCTTGGCTGCATTCGATTCAGCTCGTGGCAGCCAGTCTAAAAAACACTATCTTGGACTTCTCTGCATGTTTCCCAGGCGAGCAATTGGCAGCATGTTCAGAACCATGTTTCTGAGGCTAATTCCTTAACCGTAAGTCCTAGACGCTCGATCTTGGCGGCATTCGTCTCAGCGCCTGGCAATTAGTATAGGAGCACTGTGTTTGACTTCTCTGGATGTTTCCCAGGCGAGTTATTGACAAGTAAATCCTAGACGCTCGAT
Organism: Rhinoderma darwinii; assembly: GCF_050947455.1. Classification (NCBI taxonomy): domain Eukaryota; kingdom Metazoa; phylum Chordata; class Amphibia; order Anura; family Rhinodermatidae; genus Rhinoderma; species Rhinoderma darwinii. The sequence goes on along the minus strand of NW_027463687.1, from coordinate 61,074 downwards.
CTTGGTTATTTTCGCTTTCGCGGCTGGCAGTAAAAGAACCATGTTTCTGTGAATAACTCCTGAACCGTAAGTCCTAGACGCTCGCTCTTGGCTGCATTCGATTCAGCTCGTGGCAGCCAGTCTAAAAAAACACTATCTTGGACTTCTCTGCATGTTTCCCAGGCGAGCAATTGGCAGCATGTTCAGAACCATGTTTCTGTGAATAACTCCTGAACCGTAAGTCACAGACGCTCGCTCTTGGCTGCATTCGATTCAGCTCGTGGCAGCCAGTCTAAAAACACTATCTTGGACTTCTCTGCATGTTTCCCAGGCGGCAATTGGCAGCATGTTCAGATCCATGTTTCTGTGAATAACTCCTGAACCGTAAGTCCTAGACGCTCGCTCTTGGCTGCATTCGATTCAGCTCGTGGCAGCCAGTCTAAAAAACACTATCTTGGACTTCTCTGCATGTTTCCCAGGCGAGCAATTGGCAGCATGTTCAGAACCATGTTTCTGTGAATAACTCCTGAACCGTAAGTCACAGACGCTCGCTCTTGGCTGCATTCGATTCAGCTCGTGGCAGCCAATCTAAAAAACACTATCTTGGACTTCTCTGCATGTTTCCCAGGCGAGCAATTGGCAGCATGTTCAGAACCATGTTTCTGTGAATAACTCCTGAACCGTAAGTCCTAGACGCTCGCTCTTGGCTGCATTCGATTCAGCTCGTGGCAGCCTGTCTAAAAACACTATCTTGGACTTCTCTGCATGTTTCCCAGTCGAGCAATTGGCAGCATGTTCAGAACCATGTTTCTGTGAATAACTCCTGAACCGTAAGTCACAGACGCTCGCTCTTGGCTGCATTCGATTCAGCTCGTGGCAGCCAGTCTAAAAAACACTATCTTGGACTTCTCTGCATGTTTCCCAGGCGAGCAATTGGCAGCATGTTCAGAACCATGTTTCTGTGAATAACTCCTGAACCGTAAGTCCTAGACGCTCGCTCTTGGCTGCATTCGATTCAGCTCGTGGCAGCCAGTCTAAAAAACACTATCTTGGACTTCTCTGCATGTTTCCCAGGCGAGCAATTGGCAGCATGTTCAGAACCATGTTTCTGAGGCTAATTCCTTAACCGTAAGTCCTAGACCGCTCGATCTTGGCGGCATTCGTCTCAGCGCCTGGCAATTAGTATAGGAGCACTGTGTTTGACTTCTCTGGATGTTTCCCAGGCGAGTTATTGACAAGTAAATCCTAGACGCTCGATCTTGGTTATTTTCGCTTTCGCGGCTGGCAGTAAAAGAACCATGTTTCTGTGAATAACTCCTGAACCGTAAGTCCTAGACGCTCGCTCTTGGCTGCATTCGATTCAGCTCGTGGCAGCCAGTCTAAAAAACACTATCTTGGACTTCTCTGCATGTTTCCCAGGCGAGCAATTGGCAGCATGTTCAGAACCATGTTTCTGTGAATAACTCCTGAACCGTAAGTCACAGACGCTCGCTCTTGGCTGCATTCGATTCAGCTCGTGGCAGCCAGTCTAAAAAACACTATCTTGGACTTCTCTGCATGTTTCCCAGGCGAGCAATTGGCAGCATGTTCAGAACCATGTTTCTGTGAATAACTCCTGAACCGTAAGTCCTAGACGCTCGCTCTTGGCTGCATTCGATTCAGCTCGTGGCAGCCAGTCTAAAAAACACTATCTTGGACTTCTCTGCATGTTTCCCAGGCGAGCAATTGGCAGCATATTCAGAACCATGTTTCTGAGGCTAATTCCTTAACCGTAAGTCCTAGACGCTCGATCTTGGCGGCATTCGTCTCAGCGCCTGGCAATTAGTATAGGAGCACTGTGTTTGACTTCTCTGGATGTTTCCCAGGCGAGTTATTGACAAGTAAAATCCTAAACGCTCGATCTTGGTTATTTTCGCTTTCGCGGCTGGCAGTAAAAGAACCATGTTTCTGTGAATAACTCTTGAACCGTAAGTCACAGACGCTCGCTCTTGGCTGCATTCGATTCAGCTCGTGGCAGCCAGTCTAAAAAACACTATCTTGGACTTCTCTGCATGTTTCCCAGGCGAGCAATTGGCAGCATGTTCAGAACCATGTTTCTGTGAATAACTCCTGAACCGTAAGTCACAGACGCTCGCTCTTGGCTGCATTCGATTCAGCTCGTGGCAGCCAGTCTAAAAAACACTATCTTGGACTTCTCTGCATGTTTCCCAGGCGAGCAATTGGCAGCATGTTCAGAACCATGTTTCTGTGAATAACTCCTGAACCGTAAGTCACAGACGCTCGCTCTTGGCTGCATTCGATTCAGCTCGTGGCAGCCAGTCTAAAAAACACTATCTTGGACTTCTCTGCATGTTTCCCAGGCGAGCAATTGGCAGCATGTTCAGAACCATGTTTCTGAGGCTAATTCCTTAACCGTAAGTCCTAGACGCTCGATCTTGGCGGCATTCGTCTCAGCGCCTGGCAATTAGTATAGGAGCACTGTGTTTGACTTCTCTGGATGTTTCCCAGGCGAGTTATTGACAAGTAAATCCTAGACGCTCGATCTTGGTTATTTTCGCTTTCGCGGCTGGCAGTAAAAGAACCATGTTTCTGTGAATAACTCCTGAACCGTAAGTCCTAGACGCTCGCTCTTGGCTGCATTCGATTCAGCTCGTGGCAGCCAGTCTAAAAAACACTATCTTGGACTTCTCTGCATGTTTCCCAGGCGAGCAATTGGCAGCATGTTCAGAACCATGTTTCTGTGAATAACTCCTGAACCGTAAGTCACAGACGCTCGCTCTTGGCTGCATTCGATTCAGCTCGTGGCAGCCAGTCTAAAAAACACTATCTTGGACTTCTCTGCATGTTTCCCCAGGCGAGCTATTGGCAGCATGTTCAGAACCATGTTTCTGTGAATAACTCCTGAACCGTAAGTCCTAGACGCTCGCTCTTGGCTGCATTCGATTCAGCTCGTGGCAGCCAGTCTAAAAAACACTATCTTGGACTTCTCTGCATGTTTCCCAGGCGAGCAATTGGCAGCATATTCAGAACCATGTTTCTGAGGCTAATTCCTTAACCGTAAGTCCTAGACGCTCGATCTTGGCGGCATTCGTCTCAGCGCCTGGCAATTAGTATAGGAGCACTGTGTTTGACTTCTCTGGATGTTTCCCAGGCGAGTTATTGACAAGTAAATCCTAAACGCTCGATCTTGGTTATTTTCGCTTTCGCGGCTGGCAGTAAAAGAACCATGTTTCTGTGAATACTCTTGAACCGTAAGTCACAGACGCTCGCTCTTGGCTGCATTCGATTCAGCTCGTGGCAGCCAGTCTAAAAAACACTATCTTGGACTTCTCTGCATGTTTCCCAGGCGAGCAATTGGCAGCATGTTCAGAACCATGTTTCTGTGAATAACTCCTGAACCGTAAGTCACAGACGCTCGCTCTTGGCTGCATTCGATTCAGCTCGTGGCAGCCAGTCTAAAAAACACTATCTTGGACTTCTCTGCATGTTTCCCAGGCGAGCAATTGGCAGCATGTTCAGAACCATGTTTCTGTGAATAACTCCTGAACCGTAAGTCACAGACGCTCGCTCTTGGCTGCATTCGATTCAGCTCGTGGCAGCCAGTCTAAAAACACTATCTTGGACTTCTCTGCATGTTTCCCAGGCGAGCAATTGGCAGCATGTTCAGAACCATGTTTCTGAGGCTAATTCCTTAACCGTAAGTCCTAGACGCTCGATCTTGGCGGCATTCGTCTCAGCGCCTGGCAATTAGTATAGGAGCACTGTGTTTGACTTCTCTGGATGTTTCCCAGGCGAGTTATTGACAAGTAAATCCTAGACGCTCGATCTTGGTTATTTTCGCTTTCGCGGCTGGCAGTAAAAGAACCATGTTTCTGTGAATAACTCCTGAACCGTAAGTCCTAGACGCTCGCTCTTGGCTGCATTCGATTCAGCTCGTGGCAGCCAGTCTAAAAAACACTATCTTGGACTTCTCTGCATGTTTCCCAGGCGAGCAATTGGCAGCATGTTCAGAACCATGTTTCTGTGAATAACTCCTGAACCGTAAGTCACAGACGCTCGCTCTTGGCTGCATTCGATTCAGCTCGTGGCAGCCAGTCTAAAAAACACTATCTTGGACTTCTCTGCATGTTTCCCAGGCGAGCAATTGGCAGCATGTTCAGAACCATGTTTCTGTGAATAACTCCTGAACCGTAAGTCACAGACGCTCGCTCTTGGCTGCATTCGATTCAGCTCGTGGCAGCCAGTCTAAAAAACACTATCTTGGACTTCTCTGCATGTTTCCCAGGCGAGCAATTGGCAGCATGTTCAGAACCATGTTTCTGTGAATAACTCCTGAACCGTAAGTCCTAGACGCTCGCTCTTGGCTGCATTCGATTCAGCTCGTGGCAGCCAGTCTAAAAAACACTATCTTGGACTTCTCTGCATGTTTCCCAGGCGAGCAATTGGCAGCATGTTCAGAACCATGTTTCTGAGGCTAATTCCTTAACCGTAAGTCCTAGACGCTCGATCTTGGCGGCATTCGTCTCAGCGCCTGGCAATTAGTATAGGAGCACTGTGTTTGACTTCTCTGGATGTTTCCCAGGCGAGTTATTGACAAGTAAAATCCTAGACGCTCGATCTTGGTTATTTTCGCTTTCGCGGCTGGCAGTAAAAGAACCATGTTTCTGTGAATAACTCCTGAACCGTAAGTCCTAGACGCTCGCTCTTGGCTGCATTCGATTCAGCTCGTGGCAGCCAGTCTAAAAAACACTATCTTGGACTTCTCTGCATGTTTCCCAGGCGAGCAATTGGCAGCATGTTCAGAACCATGTTTCTGTGAATAACTCCTGAACCGTAAGTCACAGACGCTCGCTCTTGGCTGCATTCGATTCAGCTCGTGGCAGCCTGTCTAAAAAACACTATCTTGGACTTCTCTGCATGTTTCCCAGGCGAGCTATTGGCAGCATGTTCAGAACCATGTTTCTGTGAATAACTCTTGAACCGTAAGTCACAGACGCTCGCTCTTGGCTGCATTCGATTCAGCTCGTGGCAGCCAGTCTAAAAAACACTATCTTGGACTTCTCTGCATGTTTCCCAGGCGAGCTATTGGCAGCATGTTCAGAACCATGTTTCTGTGAATAACTCCTGAACCGTAAGTCCTAGACGCTCGCTCTTGGCTGCATTCGATTCAGCTCGTGGCAGCCAGTCTAAAAAACACTATCTTGGACTTCTCTGCATGTTTCCCAGGCGAGCAATTGGCAGCATATTCAGAACCATGTTTCTGAGGCTAATTCCTTAACCGTAAGTCCTAGACGCTCGATCTTGGCGGCATTCGTCTCAGCGCCTGGCAATTAGTATAGGAGCACTGTGTTTGACTTCTCTGGATGGTTTCCCCAGGCGAGTTATTGACAAGTAAATCCTAAACGCTCGATCTTGGTTATTTTCGCTTTCGCGGCTGGCAGTAAAAGAACCATGTTTCTGTGAATAACTCTTGAACCGTAAGTCACAGACGCTCGCTCTTGGCTGCATTCGATTCAGCTCGTGGCAGCCAGTCTAAAAAACACTATCTTGGACTTCTCTGCATGTTTCCCAGGCGAGCAATTGGCAGCATGTTCAGAACCATGTTTCTGTGAATAACTCCTGAACCGTAAGTCACAGACGCTCGCTCTTGGCTGCATTCGATTCAGCTCGTGGCAGCCAGTCTAAAAAACACTATCTTGGACTTCTCTGCATGTTTCCCAGGCGAGCAATTGGCAGCATGTTCAGAACCATGTTTCTGTGAATAACTCCTGAACCGTAAGTCACAGACGCTCGCTCTTGGCTGCATTCGATTCAGCTCGTGGCAGCCAGTCTAAAAAACACTATCTTGGACTTCTCTGCATGTTTCCCAGGCGAGCAATTGGCAGCATGTTCAGAACCATGTTTCTGAGGCTAATTCCTTAACCGTAAGTCCTAGACGCTCGATCTTGGCGGCATTCGTCTCAGCGCCTGGCAATTAGTATAGGAGCACTGTGTTTGACTTCTCTGGATGTTTCCCAGGCGAGTTATTGACAAGTAAATCCTAGACGCTCGATCTTGGTTATTTTCGCTTTCGCGGCTGGCAGTAAAAGAACCATGTTTCTGTGAATAACTCCTGAACCGTAAGTCCTAGACGCTCGCTCTTGGCTGCATTCGATTCAGCTCGTGGCAGCCAGTCTAAAAAACACTATCTTGGACTTCTCTGCATGTTTCCCAGGCGAGCAATTGGCAGCATGTTCAGAACCATGTTTCTGTGAATAACTCCTGAACCGTAAGTCACAGACGCTCGCTCTTGGCTGCATTCGATTCAGCTCGTGGCAGCCAGTCTAAAAAACACTATCTTGGACTTCTCTGCATGTTTCCCAGGCGAGCAATTGGCAGCATGTTCAGAACCATGTTTCTGTGAATAACTCCTGAACCGTAAGTCACAGACGCTCGCTTGGCTGCATTCGATTCAGCTCGTGGCAGCCAGTCTAAAAAACACTATCTTGGACTTCTCTGCATGTTTCCCAGGCGAGCAATTGGCAGCATGTTCAGAACCATGTTTCTGTGAATAACTCCTGAACCGTAAGTCCTAGACGCTCGCTCTTGGCTGCATTCGATTCAGCTCGTGGCAGCCAGTCTAAAAAACACTATCTTGGACTTCTCTGCATGTTTCCCAGGCGAGCAATTGGCAGCATGTTCAGAACCATGTTTCTGAGGCTAATTCCTTAACCGTAAGTCCTAGACGCTCGATCTTGGCGGCATTCGTCTCAGCGCCTGGCAATTAGTATAGGAGCACTGTGTTTGACTTCTCTGGATGTTTCCCAGGCGAGTTTATTGACAAGTAAATCCTAGACGCTCGATCTTGGTTATTTTCGCTTTCGCGGCTGGCAGTAAAAGAACCATGTTTCTGTGAATAACTCCTGAACCGTAAGTCCTAGACGCTCGCTCTTGGCTGCATTCGATTCAGCTCGTGGCAGCCAGTCTAAAAAACACTATCTTGGACTTCTCTGCATGTTTCCCAGGCGAGCAATTGGCAGCATGTTCAGAACCATGTTTCTGTGAATAACTCCTGAACCGTAAGTCACAGACGCTCGCTCTTGGCTGCATTCGATTCAGCTCGTGGCAGCCAGTCTAAAAACACTATCTTGGACTTCTCTGCATGTTTCCCAGGCGAGCTATTGGCAGCATGTTCAGAACCATGTTTCTGTGAATAACTCTTGAACCGTAAGTCACAGACGCTCGCTCTTGGCTGCATTCGATTCAGCTCGTGGCAGCCAGTCTAAAAACACTATCTTGGACTTCTCTGCATGTTTCCCAGGCGAGCTATTGGCAGCATGTTCAGAACCATGTTTCTGTGAATAACTCTTGAACCGTAAGTCACAGACGCTCGCTCTTGGCTGCATTCGATTCAGCTCGTGGCAGCCAGTCTAAAAAACACTATCTTGGACTTCTCTGCATGTTTCCCAGGCAAATGTTTCTAAAGCTAATTCTTGAACCGTAAGTCCTAGACGCTCGATCTTGGCGGCATTCGTCTCAGCGCCTGGCAATTAGTATAGAAGCACTGTCTTTGACTTCTCTGGATGTTTCCCAGGCGAGTTATTGACAAGTAAATCCTAGACGCTCGATCTTGGTTAGTTTCGCTTTCGCGGCTGGCAGTAAAGTTCAGAACCATGTTTCTGTGAATAACTCTTGAACCGTAAGTCACAGACGCTCGCTCTTGGCTGCATTCGATTCAGCTCGTGGCAGCCAGTCTAAAAAACACTATCTTGGACTTCTCTGCATGTTTCCCAGGCGAGCAATTGGCAGCATGTTCAGAACCATGTTTCTGTGAATAACTCTTGAACCGTAAGTCACAGACGCTCGCTCTTGGCTGCATTCGATTCAGCTCGTGGCAGCCAGTCTAAAAAACACTATCTTGGACTTATCTGCATGTTTCCCAGGCAAATGTTTCTAAAGCTAATTCTTGAACCGTGAGTCCTAGACGCTCGATCTTGGCGGCATTCGTCTCAGCGCCTGGCAATTAGTATGGAAGCACTGTCTTTGACTTCTCTGGATGGTTCCCAGGCGAGTTATTGACAAGTAAATCCTAGACGCTCGATCTTGGTTAGTTTCGCTTTCGCGGCTGGCAGTAAAGTTCAGAACCATGTTTCTGTGAATAACTCTTGAACCGTAAGTCACAGACGCTCGCTCTTGGCTGCATTCGATTCAGCTCGTGGCAGCCAGTCTAAAAAACACTATCTTGGACTTCTCTGCATGTTTCCCAGGCGAGCAATTGGCAGCATGTTCAGAACCATGTTTCTGTGAATAACTCTTGAACCGTAAGTCACAGACGCTCGCTCTTGGCTGCATTCGATTCAGCTCGTGGCAGCCAGTCTAAAAAACACTATCTTGGACTTCTCTGCATGTTTCCCAGGCAAATGTTTCTAAAGCTAATTCTTGAACCGTGAGTCCTAGACGCTCGATCTTGGCGGCATTCGTCTCAGCGCCTGGCAATTAGTATAGAAGCACTGTCTTTGACTTCTCTGGATGTTTCCCAGGCGAGTTATTGACAAGTAAATCCTAGACGCTCGATCTTGGTTAGTTTCGCTTTCGCGGCTGGCAGTAAAGTTCAGAACCATGTTTCTGTGAATAACTCTTGAACCGTAAGTCACAGACGCTCGCTCTTGGCTGCATTCGATTCAGCTCGTGGCAGCCAGTCTAAAAAACACTATCTTGGACTTCTCTGCATGTTTCCCAGGCGAGCTATTGGCAGCATGTTCAGAACCATGTTTCTGTGAATAACTCTTGAACCGTAAGTCACAGACGCTCGCTCTTGGCTGCATTCGATTCAGCTCGTGGCAGCCAGTCTAAAAAACACTATCTTGGACTTCTCTGCATGTTTCCCAGGCGAGCTATTGGCAGCATGTTCAGAACCATGTTTCTGTGAATAACTCTTGAACCGTAAGTCACAGACGCTCGCTCTTGGCTGCATTCGATTCAGCTCGTGGCAGCCAGTCTAAAAAACACTATCTTGGACTTCTCTGCATGTTTCCCAGGCGAGCAATTGGCAGCATGTTCAGAACCATGTTTCTGTGAATAACTCTTGAACCGTAAGTCACAGACGCTCGCTCTTGGCTGCATTCGATTCAGCTCGTGGCAGCCAGTCTAAAAAACACTATCTTGGACTTCTCTGCATGTTTCCCAGGCGAGCAATTGGCAGCATGTTCAGAACCATGTTTCTGTGAATAACTCTTGAACCGTAAGTCACAGACGCTCGCTCTTGGCTGCATCCGATTCAGCTCGTGACAGCCAGTCTAAAAAACACTATCTTGGACTTCTCTGCATGTTTCCCAGGCGAGCTATTGGCAGCATGTTCAGAACCATGTTTCTGTGAATAACTCTTGAACCGTAAGTCACAGACGCTCGCTCTTGGCTGCATTCGATTCAGCTCGTGGCAGCCAGTCTAAAAAACACTATCTTGGACTTCTCTGCATGTTTCCCAGGCGAGCTATTGGCAGCATGTTCAGAACCATGTTTCTGTGAATAACTCTTGAACCGTAAGTCACAGACGCTCGCTCTTGGCTGCATTCGATTCAGCTCGTGGCAGCCAGTCTAAAAAACACTATCTTGGACTTCTCTGCATGTTTCCCAGGCGAGCAATTGGCAGCATGTTCAGAACCATGTTTCTGTGAATAACTCTTGAACCGTAAGTCACAGACGCTCGCTCTTGGCTGCATTCGATTCAGCTCGTGGCAGCCAGTCTAAAAAAAACACTATCTTGGACTTCTCTGCATGTTTCCCAGGCAAATGTTTCTAAAGCTAATTCTTGAACCGTAAGTCCTAGACGCTCGATCTTGGCGGCATTAGTCTCAGCGCCTGGCAATTAGTATAGAAGCACTGTCTTTGACTTCTCTGGATGTTTCCCAGGCGAGTTATTGACAAGTAAATCCTAGACGCTCGATCTTGGTTAGTTTCGCTTTCGCGGCTGGCAGTAAAGTTCAGAACCATGTTTCTGTGAATAACTCTTGAACCGTAAGTCACAGACGCTCGCTCTTGGCTGCATTCGATTCAGCTCGTGGCAGCCAGTCTAAAAAACACTATCTTGGACTTCTCTGCATGTTTCCCAGGCGAGCAATTGGCAGCATGTTCAGAACCATGTTTCTGTGAATAACTCTTGAACCGTAAGTCACAGACGCTCGCTCTTGGCTGCATCCGATTCAGCTCGTGACAGCCAGTCTAAAAAACACTATCTTGGACTTCTCTGCATGTTTCCCAGGCGAGCTATTGGCAGCATGTTCAGAACCATGTTTCTGTGAATAACTCTTGAACCGTAAGTCACAGACGCTCGCTCTTGGCTGCATTCGATTCAGCTCGTGGCAGCCAGTCTAAAAAACACTATCTTGGACTTCTCTGCATGTTTCCCAGGCGAGCAATTGGCAGCATGTTCAGAACCATGTTTCTGTGAATAACTCTTGAACCGTAAGTCACAGACGCTCGCTCTTGGCTGCATTCGATTCAGCTCGTGGCAGCCAGTCTAAAAAACACTATCTTGGACTTCTCTGCATGTTTCCCAGGCGAGCAATTGGCAGCATGTTCAGAACCATGTTTCTGTGAATAACTCTTGAACCGTAAGTCACAGACGCTCGCTCTTGGCTGCATCCGATTCAGCTCGTGACAGCCAGTCTAAAAAACACTATCTTGGACTTCTCTGCATGTTTCCCAGGCGAGCTATTGGCAGCATGTTCAGAACCATGTTTCTGTGAATAACTCTTGAACCGTAAGTCACAGACGCTCGCTCTTGGCTGCATTCGATTCAGCTCGTGGCAGCCAGTCTAAAAAACACTATCTTGGACTTCTCTGCATGTTTCCCAGGCGAGCAATTGGCAGCATGTTCAGAACCATGTTTCTGTGAATAACTCTTGAACCGTAAGTCACAGACGCTCGCTCTTGGCTGCATTCGATTCAGCTCGTGGCAGCCAGTCTAAAAAACACTATCTTGGACTTCTCTGCATGTTTCCCAGGCGAGCTATTGGCAGCATGTTCAGAACCATGTTTCTGTGAATAACTCTTGAACCGTAAGTCACAGACGCTCGCTCTTGGCTGCATCCGATTCAGCTCGTGACAGCCAGTCTAAAAAACACTATCTTGGACTTCTCTGCATGTTTCCCAGGCGAGCTATTGGCAGCATGTTCAGAACCATGTTTCTGTGAATAACTCTTGAACCGTAAGTCACAGACGCTCGCTCTTGGCTGCATTCGATTCAGCTCGTGGCAGCCAGTCTAAAAAACACTATCTTGGACTTCTCTGCATGTTTCCCAGGCGAGCAATTGGCAGCATGTTCAGAACCATGTTTCTGTGAATAACTCTTGAACCGTAAGTCACAGACGCTCGCTCTTGGCTGCATTCGATTCAGCTCGTGGCAGCCAGTCTAAAAAACACTATCTTGGACTTCTCTGCATGTTTCCCAGGCGAGCTATTGGCAGCATGTTCAGAACCATGTTTCTGTGAATAACTCTTGAACCGTAAGTCACAGACGCTCGCTCTTGGCTGCATTCGATTCAGCTCGTGGCAGCCAGTCTAAAAAACACTATCTTGGACTTCTCTGCATGTTTCCCAGGCGAGCAATTGGCAGCATGTTCAGAACCATGTTTCTGTGAATAACTCTTGAACCGTAAGTCACAGACGCTCGCTCTTGGCTGCATTCGATTCAGCTCGTGGCAGCCAGTCTAAAAAACACTATCTTGGACTTCTCTGCATGTTTCCCAGGCGAGCTATTGGCAGCATGTTCAGAACCATGTTTCTGTGAATAACTCTTGAACCGTAAGTCACAGACGCTCGCTCTTGGCTGCATTCGATTCAGCTCGTGGCAGCCAGTCTAAAAAACACTATCTTGGACTTCTCTGCATGTTTCCCAGGCGAGCTATTGGCAGCATGTTCAGAACCATGTTTCTGTGAATAACTCTTGAACCGTAAGTCACAGACGCTCGCTCTTGGCTGCATCCGATTCAGCTCGTGACAGCCAGTCTAAAAAACACTATCTTGGACTTCTCTGCATGTTTCCCAGGCGAGCTATTGGCAGCATGTTCAGAACCATGTTTCTGTGAATAACTCTTGAACCGTAAGTCACAGACGCTCGCTCTTGGCTGCATTCGATTCAGCTCGTGGCAGCCAGTCTAAAAAACACTATCTTGGACTTCTCTGCATGTTTCCCAGGCGAGCTATTGGCAGCATGTTCAGAACCATGTTTCTGTGAATAACTCTTGAACCGTAAGTCACAGACGCTCGCTCTTGGCTGCATTCGATTCAGCTCGTGGCAGCCAGTCTAAAAAACACTATCTTGGACTTCTCTGCATGTTTCCCAGGCGAGCAATTGGCAGCATGTTCAGAACCATGTTTCTGTGAATAACTCTTGAACCGTAAGTCACAGACGCTCGCTCTTGGCTGCATTCGATTCAGCTCGTGGCAGCCAGTCTAAAAAAACACTATCTTGGACTTCTCTGCATGTTTCCCAGGCAAATGTTTCTAAAGCTAATTCTTGAACCGTAAGTCCTAGACGCTCGATCTTGGCGGCATTAGTCTCAGCGCCTGGCAATTAGTATAGAAGCACTGTCTTTGACTTCTCTGGATGTTTCCCAGGCGAGTTATTGACAAGTAAATCCTAGACGCTCGATCTTGGTTAGTTTCGCTTTCGCGGCTGGCAGTAAAGTTCAGAACCATGTTTCTGTGAATAACTCTTGAACCGTAAGTCACAGACGCTCGCTCTTGGCTGCATTCGATTCAGCTCGTGGCAGCCAGTCTAAAAAACACTATCTTGGACTTCTCTGCATGTTTCCCAGGCGAGCAATTGGCAGCATGTTCAGAACCATGTTTCTGTGAATAACTCTTGAACCGTAAGTCACAGACGCTCGCTCTTGGCTGCATTCGATTCAGCTCGTGGCAGCCAGTCTAAAAAAAACACTATCTTGGACTTCTCTGCATGTTTCCCAGGCAAATGTTTCTAAAGCTAATTCTTGAACCGTAAGTCCTAGACGCTCGATCTTGGCGGCATTAGTCTCAGCGCCTGGCAATTAGTATAGAAGCACTGTCTTTGACTTCTCTGGATGTTTCCCAGGCGAGTTATTGACAAGTAAATCCTAGACGCTCGATCTTGGTTAGTTTCGCTTTCGCGGCTGGCAGTAAAGTTCAGAACCATGTTTCTGTGAATAACTCTTGAACCGTAAGTCACAGACGCTCGCTCTTGGCTGCATTCGATTCAGCTCGTGGCAGCCAGTCTAAAAAACACTATCTTGGACTTCTCTGCATGTTTCCCAGGCGAGCAATTGGCAGCATGTTCAGAACCATGTTTCTGTGAATAACTCTTGAACCGTAAGTCACAGACGCTCGCTCTTGGCTGCATCCGATTCAGCTCGTGACAGCCAGTCTAAAAAACACTATCTTGGACTTCTCTGCATGTTTCCCAGGCGAGCTATTGGCAGCATGTTCAGAACCATGTTTCTGTGAATAACTCTTGAACCGTAAGTCACAGACGCTCGCTCTTGGCTGCATTCGATTCAGCTCGTGGCAGCCAGTCTAAAAAACACTATCTTGGACTTCTCTGCATGTTTCCCAGGCGAGCAATTGGCAGCATGTTCAGAACCATGTTTCTGTGAATAACTCTTGAACCGTAAGTCACAGACGCTCGCTCTTGGCTGCATTCGATTCAGCTCGTGGCAGCCAGTCTAAAAAACACTATCTTGGACTTCTCTGCATGTTTCCCAGGCGAGCTATTGGCAGCATGTTCAGAACCATGTTTCTGTGAATAACTCTTGAACCGTAAGTCACAGACGCTCGCTCTTGGCTGCATCCGATTCAGCTCGTGACAGCCAGTCTAAAAAACACTATCTTGGACTTCTCTGCATGTTTCCCAGGCGAGCTATTGGCAGCATGTTCAGAACCATGTTTCTGTGAATAACTCTTGAACCGTAAGTCACAGACGCTCGCTCTTGGCTGCATTCGATTCAGCTCGTGGCAGCCAGTCTAAAAAACACTATCTTGGACTTCTCTGCATGTTTCCCAGGCGAGCAATTGGCAGCATGTTCAGAACCATGTTTCTGTGAATAACTCTTGAACCGTAAGTCACAGACGCTCGCTCTTGGCTGCATTCGATTCAGCTCGTGGCAGCCAGTCTAAAAAACACTATCTTGGACTTCTCTGCATGTTTCCCAGGCGAGCTATTGGCAGCATGTTCAGAACCATGTTTCTGTGAATAACTCTTGAACCGTAAGTCACAGACGCTCGCTCTTGGCTGCATTCGATTCAGCTCGTGGCAGCCAGTCTAAAAAACACTATCTTGGACTTCTCTGCATGTTTCCCAGGCGAGCAATTGGCAGCATGTTCAGAACCATGTTTCTGTGAATAACTCTTGAACCGTAAGTCACAGACGCTCGCTCTTGGCTGCATTCGATTCAGCTCGTGGCAGCCAGTCTAAAAAACACTATCTTGGACTTCTCTGCATGTTTCCCAGGCGAGCTATTGGCAGCATGTTCAGAACCATGTTTCTGTGAATAACTCTTGAACCGTAAGTCACAGACGCTCGCTCTTGGCTGCATTCGATTCAGCTCGTGGCAGCCAGTCTAAAAAACACTATCTTGGACTTCTCTGCATGTTTCCCAGGCGAGCTATTGGCAGCATGTTCAGAACCATGTTTCTGTGAATAACTCTTGAACCGTAAGTCACAGACGCTCGCTCTTGGCTGCATTCGATTCAGCTCGTGGCAGCCAGTCTAAAAAACACTATCTTGGACTTCTCTGCATGTTTCCCAGGCGAGCAATTGGCAGCATGTTCAGAACCATGTTTCTGTGAATAACTCTTGAACCGTAAGTCACAGACGCTCGCTCTTGGCTGCATTCGATTCAGCTCGTGGCAGCCAGTCTAAAAAAAACACTATCTTGGACTTCTCTGCATGTTTCCCAGGCAAATGTTTCTAAAGCTAATTCTTGAACCGTAAGTCCTAGACGCTCGATCTTGGCGGCATTAGTCTCAGCGCCTGGCAATTAGTATAGAAGCACTGTCTTTGACTTCTCTGGATGTTTCCCAGGCGAGTTATTGACAAGTAAATCCTAGACGCTCGATCTTGGTTAGTTTCGCTTTCGCGGCTGGCAGTAAAGTTCAGAACCATGTTTCTGTGAATAACTCTTGAACCGTAAGTCACAGACGCTCGCTCTTGGCTGCATTCGATTCAGCTCGTGGCAGCCAGTCTAAAAAACACTATCTTGGACTTCTCTGCATGTTTCCCAGGCGAGCAATTGGCAGCATGTTCAGAACCATGTTTCTGTGAATAACTCTTGAACCGTAAGTCACAGACGCTCGCTCTTGGCTGCATCCGATTCAGCTCGTGACAGCCAGTCTAAAAAACACTATCTTGGACTTCTCTGCATGTTTCCCAGGCGAGCTATTGGCAGCATGTTCAGAACCATGTTTCTGTGAATAACTCTTGAACCGTAAGTCACAGACGCTCGCTCTTGGCTGCATTCGATTCAGTTCGTGGCAGCCAGTCTAAAAAACACTATCTTGGACTTCTCTGCATGTTTCCCAGGCGAGCAATTGGCAGCATGTTCAGAACCATGTTTCTGTGAATAACTCTTGAACCGTAAGTCACAGACGCTCGCTCTTGGCTGCATTCGATTCAGCTCGTGGCAGCCAGTCTAAAAAACACTATCTTGGACTTCTCTGCATGTTTCCCAGGCGAGCTATTGGCAGCATGTTCAGAACCATGTTTCTGTGAATAACTCTTGAACCGTAAGTCACAGACGCTCGCTCTTGGCTGCATCCAATTCAGCTCGTGACAGCCAGTCTAAAAAACACTATCTTGGACTTCTCTGCATGTTTCCCAGGCGAGCTATTGGCAGCATGTTCAGAACCATGTTTCTGTGAATAACTCTTGAACCGTAAGTCACAGACGCTCGCTCTTGGCTGCATTCGATTCAGCTCGTGGCAGCCAGTCTAAAAAACACTATCTTGGACTTCTCTGCATGTTTCCCAGGCGAGCAATTGGCAGCATGTTCAGAACCATGTTTCTGTGAATAACTCTTGAACCGTAAGTCACAGACGCTCGCTCTTGGCTGCATTCGATTCAGCTCGTGGCAGCCAGTCTAAAAAACACTATCTTGGACTTCTCTGCATGTTTCCCAGGCGAGCTATTGGCAGCATGTTCAGAACCATGTTTCTGTGAATAACTCTTGAACCGTAAGTCACAGACGCTCGCTCTTGGCTGCATTCGATTCAGCTCGTGGCAGCCAGTCTAAAAAACACTATCTTGGACTTCTCTGCATGTTTCCCAGGCGAGCAATTGGCAGCATGTTCAGAACCATGTTTCTGTGAATAACTCTTGAACCGTAAGTCACAGACGCTCGCTCTTGGCTGCATTCGATTCAGCTCGTGGCAGCCAGTCTAAAAAACACTATCTTGGACTTCTCTGCATGTTTCCCAGGCGAGCTATTGGCAGCATGTTCAGAACCATGTTTCTGTGAATAACTCTTGAACCGTAAGTCACAGAGGCTCGCTCTTGGCTGCATTCGATTCAGCTCGTGGCAGCCAGTCTAAAAAACACTATCTTGGACTTCTCTGCATGTTTCCCAGGCGAGCTATTGGCAGCATGTTCAGAACCATGTTTCTGTGAATAACTCTTGAACCGTAAGTCACAGACGCTCGCTCTTGGCTGCATTCGATTCAGCTCGTGGCAGCCAGTCTAAAAAACACTATCTTGGACTTCTCTGCATGTTTCCCAGGCGAGCAATTGGCAGCATGTTCAGAACCATGTTTCTGTGAATAACTCTTGAACCGTAAGTCACAGACGCTCGATCTTGGCGGCATTAGTCTCAGCGCCTGGCAATTAGTATAGAAGCACTGTCTTTGACTTCTCTGGATGTTTCCCAGGCGAGTTATTGACAAGTAAATCCTAGACGCTCGATCTTGGTTAGTTTCGCTTTCGCGGCTGGCAGTAAAGTTCAGAACCATGTTTCTGTGAATAACTCTTGAACCGTAAGTCACAGACGCTCGCTCTTGGCTGCATTCGATTCAGCTCGTGGCAGCCAGTCTAAAAAACACTATCTTGGACTTCTCTGCATGTTTCCCAGGCGAGCAATTGGCAGCATGTTCAGAACCATGTTTCTGTGAATAACTCTTGAACCGTAAGTCACAGACGCTCGCTCTTGGCTGCATCCGATTCAGCTCGTGACAGCCAGTCTAAAAAACACTATCTTGGACTTCTCTGCATGTTTCCCAGGCGAGCTATTGGCAGCATGTTCAGAACCATGTTTCTGTGAATAACTCTTGAACCGTAAGTCACAGACGCTCGCTCTTGGCTGCATTCGATTCAGCTCGTGGCAGCCAGTCTAAAAAAACACTATCTTGGACTTCTCTGCATGTTTCCCAGGCGAGCAATTGGCAGCATGTTCAGAACCATGTTTCTGTGAATAACTCTTGAACCGTAAGTCACAGACGCTCGCTCTTGGCTGCATTCGATTCAGCTCGTGGCAGCCAGTCTAATAAACACTATCTTGGACTTCTCTGCATGTTTCCCAGGCGAGCTATTGGCAGCATGTTCAGAACCATGTTTCTGTGAATAACTCTTGAACCGTAAGTCACAGACGCTCGCTCTTGGCTGCATTCGATTCAGCTCGTGGCAGCCAGTCTAAAAAACACTATCTTGGACTTCTCTGCATGTTTCCCAGGCGAGCTATTGGCAGCATGTTCAGAACCATGTTTCTGTGAATAACTCTTGAACCGTAAGTCACAGACGCTCGCTCTTGGCTGCATTCGATTCAGCTCGTGGCAGCCAGTCTAAAAAACACTATCTTGGACTTCTCTGCATGTTTCCCAGGCGAGCAATTGGCAGCATGTTCAGAACCATGTTTCTGTGAATAACTCTTGAACCGTAAGTCACAGACGCTCGCTCTTGGCTGCATTCGATTCAGCTCGTGGCAGCCAGTCTAAAAAACACTATCTTGGACTTCTCTGCATGTTTCCCAGGCGAGCTATTGGCAGCATGTTCAGAACCATGTTTCTGTGAATAACTCTTGAACCGTAAGTCACAGACGCTCGCTCTTGGCTGCATTCGATTCAGCTCGTGGCAGCCAGTCTAAAAAACACTATCTTGGACTTCTCTGCATGTTTCCCAGGCGAGCAATTGGCAGCATGTTCAGAACCATGTTTCTGTGAATAACTCTTGAACCGTAAGTCACAGACGCTCGCTCTTGGCTGCATTCGATTCAGCTCGTGGCAGCCAGTCTAAAAAACACTATCTTGGACTTCTCTGCATGTTTCCCAGGCGAGCTATTGGCAGCATGTTCAGAACCATGTTTCTGTGAATAACTCTTGAACCGTAAGTCACAGACGCTCGCTCTTGGCTGCATTCGATTCAGCTCGTGGCAGCCAGTCTAAAAAACACTATCTTGGACTTCTCTGCATGTTTCCCAGGCGAGCTATTGGCAGCATGTTCAGAACCATGTTTCTGTGAATAACTCTTGAACCGTAAGTCACAGACGCTCGCTCTTGGCTGCATTCGATTCAGCTCGTGGCAGCCAGTCTAAAAAACACTATCTTGGACTTCTCTGCATGTTTCCCAGGCGAGCAATTGGCAGCATGTTCAGAACCATGTTTCTGTGAATAACTCTTGAACCGTAAGTCACAGACGCTCGATCTTGGCGGCATTAGTCTCAGCGCCTGGCAATTAGTATAGAAGCACTGTCTTTGACTTCTCTGGATGTTTCCCAGGCGAGTTATTGACAAGTAAATCCTAGACGCTCGATCTTGGTTAGTTTCGCTTTCGCGGCTGGCAGTAAAGTTCAGAACCATGTTCATGTTTCTGTGAATAACTCTTGAACCGTAAGTCACAGACGCTCACTCTTGGCTGCATTCGATTCAGCTCGTGGCAGCCAGTCTAAAAAACACTATCTTGGACTTCTCTGCATGTTTCCCAGGCGAGCAATTGGCAGCATGTTCAGAACCATGTTTCTGTGAATAACTCTTGAACCGTAAGTCACAGACGCTCGCTCTTGGCTGCATCCGATTCAGCTCGTGACAGCCAGTCTAAAAAACACTATCTTGGACTTCTCTGCATGTTTCCCAGGCGAGCTATTGGCAGCATGTTCAGAACCATGTTTCTGTGAATAACTCTTGAACCGTAAGTCACAGACGCTCGCTCTTGGCTGCATTCGATTCAGCTCGTGGCAGCCAGTCTAAAAAACACTATCTTGGACTTCTCTGCATGTTTCCCAGGCGAGCAATTGGCAGCATGTTCAGAACCATGTTTCTGTGAATAACTCTTGAACCGTAAGTCACAGACGCTCGCTCTTGGCTGCATTCGATTCAGCTCGTGGCAGCCAGTCTAATAAACACTATCTTGGACTTCTCTGCATGTTTCCCAGGCGAGCTATTGGCAGCATGTTCAGAACCATGTTTCTGTGAATAACTCTTGAACCGTAAGTCACAGACGCTCGCTCTTGGCTGCATTCGATTCAGCTCGTGGCAGCCAGTCTAAAAAACACTATCTTGGACTTCTCTGCATGTTTCCCAGGCGAGCTATTGGCAGCATGTTCAGAACCATGTTTCTGTGAATAACTCTTGAACCGTAAGTCACAGACGCTCGCTCTTGGCTGCATTCGATTCAGCTCGTGGCAGCCAGTCTAAAAAACACTATCTTGGACTTCTCTGCATGTTTCCCAGGCGAGCAATTGGCAGCATGTTCAGAACCATGTTTCTGTGAATAACTCTTGAACCGTAAGTCACAGACGCTCGCTCTTGGCTGCATTCGATTCAGCTCGTGGCAGCCAGTCTAAAAAACACTATCTTGGACTTCTCTGCATGTTTCCCAGGCGAGCTATTGGCAGCATGTTCAGAACCATGTTTCTGTGAATAACTCTTGAACCGTAAGTCACAGACGCTCGCTCTTGGCTGCATTCGATTCAGCTCGTGGCAGCCAGTCTAAAAAAACACTATCTTGGACTTCTCTGCATGTTTCCCAGGCAAATGTTTCTAAAGCTAATTCTTGAACCGTAAGTCCTAGACGCTCGATCTTGGCGGCATTAGTCTCAGCGCCTGGCAATTAGTATAGAAGCACTGTCTTTGACTTCTCTGGATGTTTCCCAGGCGAGTTATTGACAAGTAAATCCTAGACGCTCGATCTTGGTTAGTTTCGCTTTCGCGGCTGGCAGTAAAGTTCAGAACCATGTTTCTGTGAATAACTCTTGAACCGTAAGTCACAGACGCTCGCTCTTGGCTGCATTCGATTCAGCTCGTGGCAGCCAGTCTAAAAAACACTATCTTGGACTTCTCTGCATGTTTCCCAGGCAAATGTTTCTAAAGCTAATTCTTGAACCGTAAGTCCTAGACGCTCGATCTTGGCGGCATTCGTCTCAGCGCCTGGCAATTAGTATAGAAGCACTGTCTTTGACTTCTCTGGATGTTTCCCAGGCGAGTTATTGACAAGTAAATCCTAGACGCTCGATCTTGGTTAGTTTCGCTTTCGCGGCTGGCAGTAAAGTTCAGAACCATGTTTCTGTGAATAACTCTTGAACCGTAAGTCACAGACGCTCGCTCTTGGCTGCATTCGATTCAGCTCGTGGCAGCCAGTCTAAAAAACACTATCTTGGACTTATCTGCATGTTTCCCAGGCGAGCTATTGGCAGCATGTTCAGAACCATGTTTCTGTGAATAACTCTTGAACCGTAAGTCACAGACGCTCGCTCTTGGCTGCATTCGATTCAGCTCGTGGCAGCCAGTCTAAAAAACACTATCTTGGACTTCTCTGCATGTTTCCCAGGCGAGCAATTGGCAGCATGTTCAGAACCATGTTTCTGTGAATAAATCTTGAACCGTAAGTCACAGACGCTCGATCTTGGCGGCATTAGTCTCAGCGCCTGGCAATTAGTATAGAAGCACTGTCTTTGACTTCTCTGGATGTTTCCCAGGCGAGTTATTGACAAGTAAATCCTAGACGCTCGATCTTGGTTAGTTTCGCTTTCGCGGCTGGCAGTAAAGTTCAGAACCATGTTTCTGTGAATAACTCTTGAACCGTAAGTCACAGACGCTCGCTCTTGGCTGCATTCGATTCAGCTCGTGGCAGCCAGTCTAAAAAACACTATCTTGGACTTCTCTGCATGTTTCCCAGGCGAGCAATTGGCAGCATGTTCAGAACCATGTTTCTGTGAATAACTCTTGAACCGTAAGTCACAGACGCTCGCTCTTGGCTGCATCCGATTCAGCTCGTGACAGCCAGTCTAAAAAACACTATCTTGGACTTCTCTGCATGTTTCCCAGGCGAGCTATTGGCAGCATGTTCAGAACCATGTTTCTGTGAATAACTCTTGAACCGTAAGTCACAGACGCTCGCTCTTGGCTGCATTCGATTCAGCTCGTGGCAGCCAGTCTAAAAAACACTATCTTGGACTTCTCTGCATGTTTCCCAGGCGAGCAATTGGCAGCATGTTCAGAACCATGTTTCTGTGAATAACTCTTGAACCGTAAGTCACAGACGCTCGCTCTTGGCTGCATTCGATTCAGCTCGTGGCAGCCAGTCTAAAAAACACTATCTTGGACTTCTCTGCATGTTTCCCAGGCGAGCTATTGGCAGCATGTTCAGAACCATGTTTCTGTGAATAACTCTTGAACCGTAAGTCACAGACGCTCGCTCTTGGCTGCATTCGATTCAGCTCGTGGCAGCCAGTCTAAAAAACACTATCTTGGACTTCTCTGCATGTTTCCCAGGCGAGCTATTGGCAGCATGTTCAGAACCATGTTTCTGTGAATAACTCTTGAACCGTAAGTCACAGACGCTCGCTCTTGGCTGCATTCGATTCAGCTCGTGGCAGCCAGTCTAAAAAACACTATCTTGGACTTCTCTGCATGTTTCCCAGGCGAGCAATTGGCAGCATGTTCAGAACCATGTTTCTGTGAATAACTCTTGAACCGTAAGTCACAGACGCTCGCTCTTGGCTGCATTCGATTCAGCTCGTGGCAGCCAGTCTAAAAAACACTATCTTGGACTTCTCTGCATGTTTCCCAGGCGAGCTATTGGCAGCATGTTCAGAACCATGTTTCTGTGAATAACTCTTGAACCGTAAGTCACAGACGCTCGCTCTTGGCTGCATTCGATTCAGCTCGTGGCAGCCAGTCTAAAAAAACACTATCTTGGACTTCTCTGCATGTTTCCCAGGCAAATGTTTCTAAAGCTAATTCTTGAACCATAAGTCCTAGACGCTCGATCTTGGCGGCATTAGTCTCAGCGCCTGGCAATTAGTATAGAAGCACTGTCTTTGACTTCTCTGGATGTTTCCCAGGCGAGTTATTGACAAGTAAATCCTAGACGCTCGATCTTGGTTAGTTTCGCTTTCGCGGCTGGCAGTAAAGTTCAGAACCATGTTTCTGTGAATAACTCTTGAACCGTAAGTCACAGACGCTCGCTCTTGGCTGCATTCGATTCAGCTCGTGGCAGCCAGTCTAAAAAACACTATCTTGGACTTCTCTGCATGTTTCCCAGGCAAATGTTTCTAAAGCTAATTCTTGAACCGTAAGTCCTAGACGCTCGATCTTGGCGGCATTCGTCTCAGCGCCTGGCAATTAGTATAGAAGCACTGTCTTTGACTTCTCTGGATGTTTCCCAGGCGAGTTATTGACAAGTAAATCCTAGACGCTCGATCTTGGTTAGTTTCGCTTTCGCGGCTGGCAGTAAAGTTCAGAACCATGTTTCTGTGAATAACTCTTGAACCGTAAGTCACAGACGCTCGCTCTTGGCTGCATTCGATTCAGCTCGTGGCAGCCAGTCTAAAAAACACTATCTTGGACTTCTCTGCATGTTTCCCAGGCGAGCTATTGGCAGCATGTTCAGAACCATGTTTCTGTGAATAACTCTTGAACCGTAAGTCACAGACGCTCGCTCTTGGCTGCATTCGATTCAGCTCGTGGCAGCCAGTCTAAAAAACACTATCTTGGACTTCTCTGCATGTTTCCCAGGCGAGCTATTGGCAGCATGTTCAGAACCATGTTTCTGTGAATAACTCTTGAACCGTAAGTCACAGACGCTCGCTCTTGGCTGCATTCGATTCAGCTCGTGGCAGCCAGTCTAAAAAAACACTATCTTGGACTTCTCTGCATGTTTCCCAGGCGAGCTATTGGCAGCATGTTCAGAACCATGTTTCTGTGAATAACTCTTGAACCGTAAGTCACAGACGCTCGCTCTTGGCTGCATTCGATTCAGCTCGTGGCAGCCAGTCTAAAAAACACTATCTTGGACTTCTCTGCATGTTTCCCAGGCGAGCTATTGGCAGCATGTTCAGAACCATGTTTCTGTGAATAACTCTTGAACCGTAAGTCACAGACGCTCGCTCTTGGCTGCATTCGATTCAGCTCGTGGCAGCCAGTCTAAAAAACACTATCTTGGACTTCTCTGCATGTTTCCCAGGCGAGCAATTGGCAGCATGTTCAGAACCATGTTTCTGTGAATAACTCTTGAACCGTAAGTCACAGACGCTCGCTCTTGGCTGCATTCGATTCAGCTCGTGACAGCCAGTCTAAAAAACACTATCTTGGACTTCTCTGCATGTTTCCCAGGCAAATGTTTCTAAAGCTAATTCTTGAACCGTAAGTCCTAGACGCTCGATCTTGGCGGCATTCGTCTCAGCGCCTGGCAATTAGTATAGAAGCACTGTCTTTGACTTCTCTGGATGTTTCCCAGGCGAGTTATTGACAAGTAAATCCTAGACGCTCGATCTTGGTTAGTTTCGCTTTCGCGGCTGGCAGTAAAGTTCAGAACCATGTTTCTGTGAATAACTCTTGAACCGTAAGTCACAGACGCTCGCTCTTGGCTGCATTCGATTCAGCTCGTGGCAGCCAGTCTAAAAAACACTATCTTGGACTTCTCTGCATGTTTCCCAGGCGAGCTATTGGCAGCATGTTCAGAACCATGTTTCTGTGAATAACTCTTGAACCGTAAGTCACAGACGCTCGCTCTTGGCTGCATTCGATTCAGCTCGTGGCAGCCAGTCTAAAAAACACTATCTTGGACTTCTCTGCATGTTTCCCAGGCAAATGTTTCTAAAGCTAATTCTTGAACCGTAAGTCCTAGACGCTCGATCTTGGCGGCATTCGTCTCAGCGCCTGGCAATTAGTATAGAAGCACTGTCTTTGACTTCTCTGGATGTTTCCCAGGCGAGTTATTGACAAGTAAATCCTAGACGCTCGATCTTGGTTAGTTTCGCTTTCGCGGCTGGCAGTAAAGTTCAGAACCATGTTTCTGTGAATAACTCTTGAACCGTAAGTCACAGACGCTCGCTCTTGGCTGCATTCGATTCAGCTCGTGGCAGCCAGTCTAAAAAACACTATCTTGGACT
Source organism: Rhinoderma darwinii (assembly GCF_050947455.1). Taxonomy (NCBI): domain Eukaryota; kingdom Metazoa; phylum Chordata; class Amphibia; order Anura; family Rhinodermatidae; genus Rhinoderma; species Rhinoderma darwinii. Next base: position 36,769 of record NW_027463687.1, on the reverse strand, counting down.
TCTCTGCATGTTTCCCAGGCGAGCTATTGGCAGCATGTTCAGAACCATGTTTCTGTGAATAACTCTTGAACCGTAAGTCACAGACGCTCGCTCTTGGCTGCATTCGATTCAGCTCGTGGCAGCCAGTCTAAAAAACACTATCTTGGACTTCTCTGCATGTTTCCCAGGCGAGCTATTGGCAGCATGTTCAGAACCATGTTTCTGTGAATAACTCTTGAACCGTAAGTCACAGACGCTCGCTCTTGGCTGCATTCGATTCAGCTCGTGGCAGCCAGTCTAAAAAACACTATCTTGGACTTCTCTGCATGTTTCCCAGGCGAGCAATTAGCAGCATGTTCAGAACCATGTTTCTGTGAATAACTCTTGAACCGTAAGTCACAGACGCTCGCTCTTGGCTGCATTCGATTCAGCTCGTGGCAGCCAGTCTAAAAAAACACTATCTTGGACTTCTCTGCATGTTTCCCAGGCAAATGTTTCTAAAGCTAATTCTTGAACCGTAAGTCCTAGACGCTCGATCTTGGCGGCATTAGTCTCAGCGCCTGGCAATTAGTATAGAAGCACTGTCTTTGACTTCTCTGGATGTTTCCCAGGCGAGTTATTGACAAGTAAATCCTAGACGCTCGATCTTGGTTAGTTTCGCTTTCGCGGCTGGCAGTAAAGTTCAGAACCATGTTTCTGTGAATAACTCTTGAACCGTAAGTCACAGACGCTCGCTCTTGGCTGCATTCGATTCAGCTCGTGGCAGCCAGTCTAAAAAACACTATCTTGGACTTCTCTGCATGTTTCCCAGGCGAGCTATTGGCAGCATGTTCAGAACCATGTTTCTGTGAATAACTCTTGAACCGTAAGTCACAGACGCTCGCTCTTGGCTGCATTCGATTCAGCTCGTGGCAGCCAGTCTAAAAAACACTATCTTGGACTTCTCTGCATGTTTCCCAGGCAAATGTTTCTAAAGCTAATTCTTGAACCGTAAGTCCTAGACGCTCGATCTTGGCGGCATTCGTCTCAGCGCCTGGCAATTAGTATAGAAGCACTGTCTTTGACTTCTCTGGATGTTTCCCAGGCGAGTTATTGACAAGTAAATCCTAGACGCTCGATCTTGGTTAGTTTCGCTTTCGCGGCTGGCAGTAAAGTTCAGAACCATGTTTCTGTGAATAACTCTTGAACCGTAAGTCACAGACGCTCGCTCTTGGCTGCATTCGATTCAGCTCGTGGCAGCCAGTCTAAAAAACACTATCTTGGACTTCTCTGCATGTTTCCCAGGCGAGCTATTGGCAGCATGTTCAGAACCATGTTTCTGTGAATAACTCTTGAACCGTAAGTCACAGACGCTCGCTCTTGGCTGCATTCGATTCAGCTCGTGGCAGCCAGTCTAAAAAACACTATCTTGGACTTCTCTGCATGTTTCCCAGGCGAGCTATTGGCAGCATGTTCAGAACCATGTTTCTGTGAATAACTCTTGAACCGTAAGTCACAGACGCTCGCTCTTGGCTGCATTCGATTCAGCTCGTGGCAGCCAGTCTAAAAAACACTATCTTGGACTTCTCTGCATGTTTCCCAGGCGAGCTATTGGCAGCATGTTCAGAACCATGTTTCTGTGAATAACTCTTGAACCGTAAGTCACAGACGCTCGCTCTTGGCTGCATTCGATTCAGCTCGTGGCAGCCAGTCTAAAAAACACTATCTTGGACTTCTCTGCATGTTTCCCAGGCGAGCTATTGGCAGCATGTTCAGAACCATGTTTCTGTGAATAACTCTTGAACCGTAAGTCACAGACGCTCGCTCTTGGCTGCATTCGATTCAGCTCGTGGCAGCCAGTCTAAAAAACACTATCTTGGACTTCTCTGCATGTTTCCCAGGCGAGCTATTGGCAGCATGTTCAGAACCATGTTTCTGTGAATAACTCTTGAACCGTAAGTCACAGACGCTCGCTCTTGGCTGCATTCGATTCAGCTCGTGGCAGCCAGTCTAAAAAACACTATCTTGGACTTCTCTGCATGTTTCCCAGGCGAGCAATTGGCAGCATGTTCAGAACCATGTTTCTGTGAATAACTCTTGAACCGTAAGTCACAGACGCTCGCTCTTGGCTGCATTCGATTCAGCTCGTGACAGCCAGTCTAAAAAACACTATCTTGGACTTCTCTGCATGTTTCCCAGGCAAATGTTTCTAAAGCTAATTCTTGAACCGTAAGTCCTAGACGCTCGATCTTGGCGGCATTCGTCTCAGCGCCTGGCAATTAGTATAGAAGCACTGTCTTTGACTTCTCTGGATGTTTCCCAGGCGAGTTATTGACAAGTAAATCCTAGACGCTCGATCTTGGTTAGTTTCGCTTTCGCGGCTGGCAGTAAAGTTCAGAACCATGTTTCTGTGAATAACTCTTGAACCGTAAGTCACAGACGCTCGCTCTTGGCTGCATTCGATTCAGCTCGTGGCAGCCAGTCTAAAAAACACTATCTTGGACTTCTCTGCATGTTTCCCAGGCGAGCTATTGGCAGCATGTTCAGAACCATGTTTCTGTGAATAACTCTTGAACCGTAAGTCACAGACGCTCGCTCTTGGCTGCATTCGATTCAGCTCGTGGCAGCCAGTCTAAAAAACACTATCTTGGACTTCTCTGCATGTTTCCCAGGCAAATGTTTCTAAAGCTAATTCTTGAACCGTAAGTCCTAGACGCTAGATCTTGGCGGCATTCGTCTCAGCGCCTGGCAATTAGTATAGAAGCACTGTCTTTGACTTCTCTGGATGTTTCCCAGGCGAGTTATTGACAAGTAAATCCTAGACGCTCGATCTTGGTTAGTTTCGCTTTCGCGGCTGGCAGTAAAGTTCAGAACCATGTTTCTGTGAATAACTCTTGAACCGTAAGTCACAGACGCTCGCTCTTGGCTGCATTCGATTCAGCTCGTGGCAGCCAGTCTAAAAAACACTATCTTGGACTTCTCTGCATGTTTCCCAGGCGAGCTATTGGCAGCATGTTCAGAACCATGTTTCTGTGAATAACTCTTGAACCGTAAGTCACAGACGCTCGCTCTTGGCTGCATTCGATTCAGCTCGTGGCAGCCAGTCTAAAAAACACTATCTTGGACTTCTCTGCATGTTTCCCAGGCGAGCTATTGGCAGCATGTTCAGAACCATGTTTCTGTGAATAACTCTTGAACCGTAAGTCACAGACGCTCGCTCTTGGCTGCATTCGATTCAGCTCGTGGCAGCCAGTCTAAAAAACACTATCTTGGACTTCTCTGCATGTTTCCCAGGCGAGCTATTGGCAGCATGTTCAGAACCATGTTTCTGTGAATAACTCTTGAACCGTAAGTCACAGACGCTCGCTCTTGGCTGCATTCGATTCAGCTCGTGGCAGCCAGTCTAAAAAACACTATCTTGGACTTCTCTGCATGTTTCCCAGGCGAGCTATTGGCAGCATGTTCAGAACCATGTTTCTGTGAATAACTCTTGAACCGTAAGTCACAGACGCTCGCTCTTGGCTGCATTCGATTCAGCTCGTGGCAGCCAGTCTAAAAAACACTATCTTGGACTTCTCTGCATGTTTCCCAGGCGAGCTATTGGCAGCATGTTCAGAACCATGTTTCTGTGAATAACTCTTGAACCGTAAGTCACAGACGCTCGCTCTTGGCTGCATTCGATTCAGCTCGTGACAGCCAGTCTAAAAAACACTATCTTGGACTTCTCTGCATGTTTCCCAGGCAAATGTTTCTAAAGCTAATTCTTGAACCGTAAGTCCTAGACGCTCGATCTTGGCGGCATTCGTCTCAGCGCCTGGCAATTAGTATAGAAGCACTGTCTTTGACTTCTCTGGATGTTTCCCAGGCGAGTTATTGACAAGTAAATCCTAGACGCTCGATCTTGGTTAGTTTCGCTTTCGCGGCTGGCAGTAAAGTTCAGAACCATGTTTCTGTGAATAACTCTTGAACCGTAAGTCACAGACGCTCGCTCTTGGCTGCATTCGATTCAGCTCGTGGCAGCCAGTCTAAAAAACACTATCTTGGACTTCTCTGCATGTTTCCCAGGCGAGCTATTGGCAGCATGTTCAGAACCATGTTTCTGTGAATAACTCTTGAACCGTAAGTCACAGACGCTCGCTCTTGGCTGCATTCGATTCAGCTCGTGGCAGCCAGTCTAAAAAACACTATCTTGGACTTCTCTGCATGTTTCCCAGGCAAATGTTTCTAAAGCTAATTCTTGAACCGTAAGTCCTAGACGCTAGATCTTGGCGGCATTCGTCTCAGCGCCTGGCAATTAGTATAGAAGCACTGTCTTTGACTTCTCTGGATGTTTCCCAGGCGAGTTATTGACAAGTAAATCCTAGACGCTCGATCTTGGTTAGTTTCGCTTTCGCGGCTGGCAGTAAAGTTCAGAACCATGTTTCTGTGAATAACTCTTGAACCGTAAGTCACAGACGCTCGCTCTTGGCTGCATTCGATTCAGCTCGTGGCAGCCAGTCTAAAAAACACTATCTTGGACTTCTCTGCATGTTTCCCAGGCGAGCTATTGGCAGCATGTTCAGAACCATGTTTCTGTGAATAACTCTTGAACCGTAAGTCACAGACGCTCGCTCTTGGCTGCATTCGATTCAGCTCGTGGCAGCCAGTCTAAAAAACACTATCTTGGACTTCTCTGCATGTTTCCCAGGCGAGCTATTGGCAGCATGTTCAGAACCATGTTTCTGTGAATAACTCTTGAACCGTAAGTCACAGACGCTCGCTCTTGGCTGCATTCGATTCAGCTCGTGGCAGCCAGTCTAAAAAACACTATCTTGGACTTCTCTGCATGTTTCCCAGGCGAGCTATTGGCAGCATGTTCAGAACCATGTTTCTGTGAATAACTCTTGAACCGTAAGTCACAGACGCTCGCTCTTGGCTGCATTCGATTCAGCTCGTGGCAGCCAGTCTAAAAAACACTATCTTGGACTTCTCTGCATGTTTCCCAGGCGAGCTATTGGCAGCATGTTCAGAACCATGTTTCTGTGAATAACTCTTGAACCGTAAGTCACAGACGCTCGCTCTTGGCTGCATTCGATTCAGCTCGTGGCAGCCAGTCTAAAAAACACTATCTTGGACTTCTCTGCATGTTTCCCAGGCGAGCTATTGGCAGCATGTTCAGAACCATGTTTCTGTGAATAACTCTTGAACCGTAAGTCACAGACGCTCGCTCTTGGCTGCATTCGATTCAGCTCGTGGCAGCCAGTCTAAAAAACACTATCTTGGACTTCTCTGCATGTTTCCCAGGCAAATGTTTCTAAAGCTAATTCTTGAACCGTAAGTCCTAGACGCTCGATCTTGGCGGCATTCGTCTCAGCGCCTGGCAATTAGTATAGAAGCACTGTCTTTGACTTCTCTGGATGTTTCCCAGGCGAGTTATTGACAAGTAAATCCTAGACGCTCGATCTTGGTTATTTTCGCTTTCGCGGCTGGCAGTAAAGTTCAGAACCATGTTTCTGTGAATAACTCTTGAACCGTAAGTCACAGACGCTCGCTCTTGGCTGCATTCGATTCAGCTCGTGGCAGCCAGTCTAAAAAACACTATCTTGGACTTCTCTGCATGTTTCCCAGGCGAGCTATTGGCAGCATGTTCAGAACCATGTTTCTGTGAATAACTCTTGAACCGTAAGTCACAGACGCTCGCTCTTGGCTGCATTCGATTCAGCTCGTGGCAGCCAGTCTAAAAAACACTATCTTGGACTTCTCTGCATGTTTCCCAGGCGAGCTATTGGCAGCATGTTCAGAACCATGTTTCTGTGAATAAGATGTGCCTAGAGCACATTGAAACCAATTTCCCAATTGCTAAACAATGTAGTTAAAATATAACTTTTATTATTTTGCTATTAAAGATGTCCATGGGGACATAACACTCAGCACAAACGGTTAAAATTAGTAGCCAATATTGCTTCAGCACACGCTCTGTATTCACTCGGTCTGCATGTGTTGCCAGACGGAGTGTAAATACTCAGTTGCCAAGTCTCGTGTCAGCAGCTGCAGACTGCCGAACTATAGTGGATACGATGTGATATGCGTGCTCAGAATTGCCAAGCAGATTAGGCTTATTAAAATAATAGATTTAGCCCCCCCGACATGTTTCACTGTCAACACAGCGTCCTCAGGGGATCAAAACGGGGCTAGTGAGCGCGCGTGTAGATTGTCAGTCCCTTTAAAAGTTTGCGATTATCCTCACACAGGGTTCACCTGTGTAAGAACCAATTGGAGCTCAGTACAAAGACCGAGCCTCCACAGTGAGAGATTGACACATGTATTGGCCAATATGTGAGCCGTATGTGTGACCAATAGGGCTGTGTTAAGTGCGCATGGGCACTAACAGCACGGCTGGACTTAGTAAATTTTCTTGCTTTGACACTGTTTTCGGCGCCTGCGTACAAGAGGCACCGATGATCTTAGTCGATTTTCAAGATTAGTAGCTGCATGTGCGCATGTCTAGGCACTTAGAAAAAAGATCACTAGATGAATCTCTGTAATAGAGATATACCATCCAGTTTGACCACTATAAAGAAAGTATAAATAGCCTACCAGGATGCAGATCGCGTTTACAGGTAACATGACCACGGACAGGCTTGGTTGAACGTCCAGAGATGACTTGGACAGTATCTAAAATGGGGGTCTAAGTGTGTTAGGAACATAATGGAACCGTATTCGCAGTCATATTTAACTAAGTACTCCGAAGTTTTAGTGCGCATGTCTAGGCACTTAGTAAATGCATCAGCAGGGAGTTCTCCTACCGATGGGGTACATATTATAATAAATGCATATATTTATATTACAAGTCCACCTATACTTCCACAAGGAATACGGCTCAGCCTCACTGTATTGGTTCAAGTAAAGGAAGGAGGGGAGAAGACCACAGGGACGGACAATTAGTCCAATGGACATAATAGACTACTTGAATAGTCAATGTAGAAATGTATTGTCTCTTTTTTCAATGGAGATAAGCATTGGTCTTAATGACCAGATGACAGCTGTCAATATATATATATATATATATATATATATATATATATATATATATATATATATATATATATATATATGTATACCAATTGTGGCATTAGAGATTAGGGCGATTATAAAAAGGCTGCAAAGGTGAATCCTTCATTTAGCCCATTTGGGCTTAGGGATCTGAGCCTATGAATCCATTTTGCTTCTTCTTGCAATAGTTTTTTGTCAAGATTCCCAGCTCTGGGACCCAGCTTAACTTGGGTGATGCCCCAAAATTTAAGAGCATTGATGTTTCCTTGGTGGTGAAGTCTAATATGTTTAGAGAGAGGTGTATCCTCCTTCATATTGATCGTACTTTTGTGCTTCGAGATCCTTCTGCGGAGTTGTTGAATGGTCTTGCCCACGTATAATTTTGGGCAGGGGCACTGTGCGGCATAAACGATACCACTACTTTGACAATTAATGAATTGTTTTATGGTAAAGATCCTCCCATCAACTGGGTTGGAAAAGGTTTTGGTCGTCGGCATCAAAGGGCAAAAGGAGCATCTGCCACAGGGAAAGGAGCCCTGTATTGGGGTCGGAAGCCACGTTTTTTGTTCAGTTAATGGTCTCGAATAGTGACTATGTGTTAGATATTCGCGGAGGTTCTTACCTCTCCGATAAGTGATGTTGGGAATATCAGAGATTGTGTCACAAATGTCACTGTCTGTTAGTAAAATAGACCAGTGTCTCTTTAAGATATTTTTAATTTGATATGAGCAATTATCAAAATTCCCTATGCATCTTATGAGGGAAGATGGTTTATTAACAGCCAGGATGGATTTATCATTCTCCTTTTTCCCATGTAGCAGATCATCCCTCGATGTTGCCCTAGCCCTAGCATAGGCTCTATGCAGGGTTTTCTTTGGGTATCCGCGCGCGAGGAACTTTTTATATAGTGTATCACATTCTAATTGGAAGGTGATTTCTTCAGAGCAGTTTCTTTTTGCTCTCAAATACTGTCCGATAGGAATACCTTTTTTGAGGGCCGGCGGATGGAAGCTTCCCCAATGCAGGAAACTGTTTGTTGCAGTTTCTTTTCTGTAGATATTAGTTTGTACTGCCCCACCAGGATCCAGGGAAATTTTTAGGTCCAAGAAGTTAATTTCATTTGTATGTATAGTGTAGGTGAATTTCATCCCAATATGATTAGTGTTGATAATATCCATGAAGTCGGAGAAAAGAGCAGTGTCCCCCTCCCAAAAGATAAGTTTGTCATCTATATATCTACCCCAGAAGGAAATGTGACAAGTGAAAGGGAGTAGATCGTCGTTGAAAATTAAAGTGTCCTCCCACCACCCCAAAAATAAATTTGCGTAAGTGGGTGCACAAACAGTGCCCATGGCCGTGCCTTTAAGTTGGTGGTAGAATTTATTGTCGAAAAGAAAGTAATTGTGTGTGAGTAAAAATTGTAATAAAGATACAGTGAAGTTGTTGTGTGCCTGAAACTGAGTCCCCTTAGTGCTCAAAAAGTGTCGGACAGCACTAAGACCCAGATCGTGATTGATATTGGTGTACAGTGACTCAACATCAATAGTGGCTATTAGTGTAGTGGAAGAGACGTTAGTCCCCTGGATCCTGGTGAGGGTGTCTTTTGTATCTCGTAAAAACGAGGGCAGAGCTGTGACAAAGGAAGACAGTATTTCGTTTACGTATGTACTGATACCTTGCGTTAAGTTGTCATTACCGGAGACAATTGGTCTACCAGGTATTGGTGTGACATTTTTATGTATTTTGGGCAAGGCATAAAAAGTCGCCAGAGTAGGTGTTGCGTTATACATCGATTTGAATTCCTCCGGTGATATTATTCCATTTGACCTTGCATTAATCAGTAGTGTACGTAATTCAGATAGATATCGCTCAGTTGGATTACCATCCAATACCTTATATGTAGATGTATCGTTAAGGAGTGTCTGGACCATCGAGACATAGTCTTTACGATTGAGAATAACAATATTGCCCCCTTTGTCAGAGGGTTTGAATATAATTTCTTCGTTTTTGCTAAGTTCATCCAGTGCTGTTTTCTCCGATTTACTGAGATTACTTCGAAGCTTTTGTTTTTGCGATTGAAGTTTTTTCAGATCAGCACTGACCATTTTAACAAATATATCGATATGTGGATATTGCGATATAGGAGGTGTTAGTCGTGACTTCGGTCGTAGTGTAGAGAAAGGGCCAGTAGCCATATCAGCTGGGTATTCATTTTCATTTGCTAGCTCTTCTAGTGCCTGTAAGGTGGTCAGTTCAGTATGATTAAAAGCAGTAGTATCATCCGATTTGTTCTTGAAATATTTATGTAAGGCAAGCTTTCTTGCAAATAAATTGACATCTTTGGTCCAAGTGAATTCATCAAAATTTGGAGTAGGAGTATATGATAGGCCTTTACATAGAAGTGATTTTTGCTGTGAGCTAAGTTCAAATTGTGAAAGATTTACTACTTGCATATCATCTGACAAACGATTGTCACTGTGTGTCACTTGGTCTGGCTCCATGGTGTGTTGTGCAGACCTAAAAAAGGGAGCGCAGAAAAGGTGTTGGTGGGTGCTGAAACTATGGAGCTCGCGTTTCCCATGTTCACAACATTCCTCATAGGGCCATCCGTGTGTTTTCCCACAGGAAATGGGGTGCTGGGTGTCACCGTTGTGGGTATGTGGGACGCTGAGGGGATAGAAGAGGCAGCATATGTAGAGATAGCTGACGTAGCTGAAGTGGCGGCACGTTGTCCATTGTGAGCTGTCCATATTGGTGATATACCTTTAGGGCCGGTAGGTGTTCTTTTAGACGGATTATATTTTCTATTTTTTATTTTTCGTTTGGCTCCTAGTCTATTGTCGTCAGACGGTAGTCTGGACTCCTCTGTGCCAGATACGTCTGACTCAGAAATATCAATAGATCTGTTGTCACGATTATGAAAAGGAGTGGGAGGAGCACGGCTACGATAGGTATATATCTGACCTGTGTCAAAGTCTCTGCGATCTCTAATATATTTTCTATGTTTTCTCTCCTTTATTTCTCTCTGTAGATGTTCAATGTTTTTTTGTAGTTTTGTTTCACATTCACAATATTCTGGTGCTGAACTGAAGGTCTGAATATCTTGAATCTCTTTTTCTAGTTGTGAACCAACCTTGAGAAGGTCTCTTTTCTCAAATTCTAATAGATATTGCATTAGACGCAGGGAACTTTCAGTTAGTATTTTTTCCCATCCCTTAATGAAATTTGTATCACTGCGATATAAATTAGGTATTAGATTAATACGTAGACCTCTGTATATTATTTGTTGTTGTAGATATGTTTCTAAACTGGTAATTTCCCAGCAGGATCTAACATACTGCTTATAAGTTTTCTGAAGGTCTCTAAAGGCAGTGTGTACATCAAATTGATGTAGTGGTACGTTTTCCGTGGAGAAAACGAATAGAGCCTCAGAGGCCAAGTCATCTGGATTCAGCTTTCTCGATAGAAAATTTGCCATCACCTGATTAGTGGTATATATATGAGTAGAATATCTCAATAGAAGACAAAAAAAGGGGTCAAGATATATAGGGTGATTAACCCAATTGGAGAACAGATACTAGGAGACCCTAGCAATTGGCAGGTATATGTTGAATATAAAAGGAACAAGATGTGCCTAGAGCACATTGAAACCAATTTCCCAATTGCTAAACAATGTAGTTAAAATATAACTTTTATTATTTTGCTATTAAAGATGTCCATGGGGACATAACACTCAGCACAAACGGTTAAAATTAGTAGCCAATATTGCTTCAGCACACGCTCTGTATTCACTCGGTCTGCATGTGTTGCCAGACGGAGTGTAAATACTCAGTTGCCAAGTCTCGTGTCAGCAGCTGCAGACTGCCGAACTATAGTGGATACGATGTGATATGCGTGCTCAGAATTGCCAAGCAGATTAGGCTTATTAAAATAATAGATTTAGCCCCCCCGACATGTTTCACTGTCAACACAGCGTCCTCAGGGGATCAAAACGGGGCTAGTGAGCGCGCGTGTAGATTGTCAGTCCCTTTAAAAGTTTGCGATTATCCTCACACAGGGTTCACCTGTGTAAGAACCAATTGGAGCTCAGTACAAAGACCGAGCCTCCACAGTGAAAGATTGACACATGTATTGGCCAATATGTGAGCCGTATGTGTGACCAATAGGGCTGTGTTAAGTGCGCATGGGCACTAACAGCACGGCTGGACTTAGTAAATTTTCTTGCTTTGACACTGTTTTCGGCGCCTGCGTACAAGAGGCACCGATGATCTTAGTCGATTTTCAAGATTAGTAGCTGCATGTGCGCATGTCTAGGCACTTAGAAAAAAGATCACTAGATGAATCTCTGTAATAGAGATATACCATCCAGTTTGACCACTATAAAGAAAGTATAAATAGCCTACCAGGATGCAGATCACGTTTACAGGTAACATGACCACGGACAGGCTTGGTTGAACGTCCAGAGATGACTTGGACAGTATCTAAAATGGGGGTCTAAGTGTGTTAGGAACATAATGGAACCGTATTCGCAGTCATATTTAACTAAGTACTCCGAAGTTTTAGTGCGCATGTCTAGGCACTTAGTAAATGCATCAGCAGGGAGTTCTCCTACCGATGGGGTACATATTATAATAAATGCATATATTTATATTACAAGTCCACCTATACTTCCACAAGGAATACGGCTCAGCCTCACTGTATTGGTTCAAGTAAAGGAAGGAGGGGAGAAGACCACAGGGACGGACAATTAGTCCAATGGACATAATAGACTACTTGAATAGTCAATGTAGAAATGTATTGTCTCTTTTTTCAATGGAGATAAGCATTGGTCTTAATGACCAGATGACAGCTGTCAATATATATATATATATATATATATATATATATATATATATATGTATACCAATTGTGGCATTAGAGATTAGGGCGATTATAAAAAGGCTGCAAAGGTGAATCCTTCATTTAGCCCATTTGGGCTTAGGGATCTGAGCCTATGAATCCATTTTGCTTCTTCTTGCAATAGTTTTTTGTCAAGATTCCCAGCTCTGGGACCCAGCTTAACTTGGGTGATGCCCCAAAATTTAAGAGCATTGATGTTTCCTTGGTGGTGAAGTCTAATATGTTTAGAGAGAGGTGTATCCTCCTTCATATTGATCGTACTTTTGTGCTTCGAGATCCTTCTGCGGAGTTGTTGAATGGTCTTGCCCACGTATAATTTTGGGCAGGGGCACTGTGCGGCATAAACGATACCACTACTTTGACAATTAATGAATTGTTTTATGGTAAAGATCCTCCCATCAACTGGGTTGGAAAAGGTTTTGGTCGTCGGCATCAAAGGGCAAAAGGAGCATCTGCCACAGGGAAAGGAGCCCTGTATTGGGGGCGGAAGCCACGTTTTTTGTTCAGTTAATGGTCTCGAATAGTGACTATGTGTTAGATATTCGCGGAGGTTCTTACCTCTCCGATAAGTGATGTTGGGAATATCAGAGATTGTGTCACAAATGTCACTGTCTGTTAGTAAAATAGACCAGTGTCTCTTTAAGATATTTTTAATTTGATATGAGCAATTATCAAAATTCCCTATGCATCTTATGAGGGAAGATGGTTTATTAACAGCCAGGATGGATTTATCATTCTCCTTTTTCCCATGTAGCAGATCATCCCTCGATGTTGCCCTAGCCCTAGCATAGGCTCTATGCAGGGTTTTCTTTGGGTATCCGCGCGCGAGGAACTTTTTATATAGTGTATCACATTCTAATTGGAAGGTGATTTCTTCAGAGCAGTTTCTTTTTGCTCTCAAATACTGTCCGATAGGAATACCTTTTTTGAGGGCCGGCGGATGGAAGCTTCCCCAATGCAGGAAACTGTTTGTTGCAGTTTCTTTTCTGTAGATATTAGTTTGTACTGCCCCACCAGGATCCAGGGAAATTTTTAGGTCCAAGAAGTTAATTTCATTTGTATGTATAGTGTAGGTGAATTTCATCCCAATATGATTAGTGTTGATAATATCCATGAAGTCGGAGAAAAGAGCAGTGTCCCCCTCCCAAAAGATAAGTTTGTCATCTATATATCTACCCCAGAAGGAAATGTGACAAGTGAAAGGGAGTAGATCGTCGTTGAAAATTAAAGTGTCCTCCCACCACCCCAAAAATAAATTTGCGTAAGTGGGTGCACAAACAGTGCCCATGGCCGTGCCTTTAAGTTGGTGGTAGAATTTATTGTCGAAAAGAAAGTAATTGTGTGTGAGTAAAAATTGTAATAAAGATACAGTGAAGTTGTTGTGTGCCTGAAACTGAGTCCCCTTAGTGCTCAAAAAGTGTCGGACAGCACTAAGACCCAGATCGTGATTGATATTGGTGTACAGTGACTCAACATCAATAGTGGCTATTAGTGTAGTGGAAGAGACGTTAGTCCCCTGGATCCTGGTGAGGGTGTCTTTTGTATCTCGTAAAAACGAGGGCAGAGCTGTGACAAAGGAAGACAGTATTTCGTTTACGTATGTACTGATACCTTGCGTTAAGTTGTCATTACCGGAGACAATTGGTCTACCAGGTATTGGTGTGACATTTTTATGTATTTTGGGCAAGGCATAAAAAGTCGCCAGAGTAGGTGTTGCGTTATACATCGATTTGAATTCCTCCGGTGATATTATTCCATTTGACCTTGCATTAATCAGTAGTGTACGTAATTCAGATAGATATCGCTCAGTTGGATTACCATCCAATACCTTATATGTAGATGTATCGTTAAGGAGTGTCTGGACCATCGAGACATAGTCTTTACGATTGAGAATAACAATATTGCCCCCTTTGTCAGAGGGTTTGAATATAATTTCTTCGTTTTTGCTAAGTTCATCCAGTGCTGTTTTCTCCGATTTACTGAGATTACTTCGAAGCTTTTGTTTTTGCGATTGAAGTTTTTTCAGATCAGCACTGACCATTTTAACAAATATATCGATATGTGGATATTGCGATATAGGAGGTGTTAGTCGTGACTTCGGTCGTAGTGTAGAGAAAGGGCCAGTAGCCATATCAGCTGGGTATTCATTTTCATTTGCTAGCTCTTCTAGTGCCTGTAAGGTGGTCAGTTCAGTATGATTAAAAGCAGTAGTATCATCCGATTTGTTCTTGAAATATTTATGTAAGGCAAGCTTTCTTGCAAATAAATTGACATCTTTGGTCCAAGTGAATTCATCAAAATTTGGAGTAGGAGTATATGATAGGCCTTTACATAGAAGTGATTTTTGCTGTGAGCTAAGTTCAAATTGTGAAAGATTTACTACTTGCATATCATCTGACAAACGATTGTCACTGTGTGTCACTTGGTCTGGCTCCATGGTGTGTTGTGCAGACCTAAAAAAGGGAGCGCAGAAAAGGTGTTGGTGGGTGCTGAAACTATGGAGCTCGCGTTTCCCATGTTCACAACATTCCTCATAGGGCCATCCGTGTGTTTTCCCACAGGAAATGGGGTGCTGGGTGTCACCGTTGTGGGTATGTGGGACGCTGAGGGGATAGAAGAGGCAGCATATGTAGAGATAGCTGACGTAGCTGAAGTGGCGGCACGTTGTCCATTGTGAGCTGTCCATATTGGTGATATACCTTTAGGGCCGGTAGGTGTTCTTTTAGACGGATTATATTTTCTATTTTTTATTTTTCGTTTGGCTCCTAGTCTATTGTCGTCAGACGGTAGTCTGGACTCCTCTGTGCCAGATACGTCTGACTCAGAAATATCAATAGATCTGTTGTCACGATTATGAAAAGGAGTGGGAGGAGCACGGCTACGATAGGTATATATCTGACCTGTGTCAAAGTCTCTGCGATCTCTAATATATTTTCTATGTTTTCTCTCCTTTATTTCTCTCTGTAGATGTTCAATGTTTTTTTGTAGTTTTGTTTCACATTCACAATATTCTGGTGCTGAACTGAAGGTCTGAATATCTTGAATCTCTTTTTCTAGTTGTGAACCAACCTTGAGAAGGTCTCTTTTCTCAAATTCTAATAGATATTGCATTAGACGCAGGGAACTTTCAGTTAGTATTTTTTCCCATCCCTTAATGAAATTTGTATCACTGCGATATAAATTAGGTATTAGATTAATACGTAGACCTCTGTATATTATTTGTTGTTGTAGATATGTTTCTAAACTGGTAATTTCCCAGCAGGATCTAACATACTGCTTATAAGTTTTCTGAAGGTCTCTAAAGGCAGTGTGTACATCAAATTGATGTAGTGGTACGTTTTCCGTGGAGAAAACGAATAGAGCCTCAGAGGCCAAGTCATCTGGATTCAGCTTTCTCGATAGAAAATTTGCCATCACCTGATTAGTGGTATATATATGAGTAGAATATCTCAATAGAAGACAAAAAAAGGGGTCAAGATATATAGGGTGATTAACCCAATTGGAGAACAGATACTAGGAGACCCTAGCAATTGGCAGGTATATGTTGAATATAAAAGGAACAAGATGTGCCTAGAGCACATTGAAACCAATTTCCCAATTGCTAAACAATGTAGTTAAAATATAACTTTTATTATTTTGCTATTAAAGATGTCCATGGGGACATAACACTCAGCACAAACGGTTAAAATTAGTAGCCAATATTGCTTCAGCACACGCTCTGTATTCACTCGGTCTGCATGTGTTGCCAGACGGAGTGTAAATACTCAGTTGCCAAGTCTCGTGTCAGCAGCTGCAGACTGCCGAACTATAGTGGATACGATGTTATATGCGTGCTCAGAATTGCCAAGCAGATTAGGCTTATTAAAATAATAGATTTAGCCCCCCCGACATGTTTCACTGTCAACACAGCGTCCTCAGGGGATCAAAACGGGGCTAGTGAGCGCGCGTGTAGATTGTCAGTCCCTTTAAAAGTTTGCGATTATCCTCACACAGGGTTCACCTGTGTAAGAACCAATTGGAGCTCAGTACAAAGACCGAGCCTCCACAGTGAAAGATTGACACATGTATTGGCCAATATGTGAGCCGTATGTGTGACCAATAGGGCTGTGTTAAGTGCGCATGGGCACTAACAGCACGGCTGGACTTAGTAAATTTTCTTGCTTTGACACTGTTTTCGGCGCCTGCGTACAAGAGGCACCGATGATCTTAGTCGATTTTCAAGATTAGTAGCTGCATGTGCGCATGTCTAGGCACTTAGAAAAAAGATCACTAGATGAATCTTCTGTAATAGAGATATACCATCCAGTTTGACCACTATAAAGAAAGTATAAATAGCCTACCAGGATGCAGATCACGTTTACAGGTAACATGACCACGGACAGGCTTGGTTGAACGTCCAGAGATGACTTGGACAGTATCTAAAATGGGGGTCTAAGTGTGTTAGGAACATAATGGAACCGTATTCGCAGTCATATTTAACTAAGTACTCCGAAGTTTTAGTGCGCATGTCTAGGCACTTAGTAAATGCATCAGCAGGGAGTTCTCCTACCGATGGGGTACATATTATAATAAATGCATATATTTATATTACAAGTCCACCTATACTTCCACAAGGAATACGGCTCAGCCTCACTGTATTGGTTCAAGTAAAGGAAGGAGGGGAGAAGACCACAGGGACGGACAATTAGTCCAATGGACATAATAGACTACTTGAATAGTCAATGTAGAAATGTATTGTCTCTTTTTTCAATGGAGATAAGCATTGGTCTTAATGACCAGATGACAGCTGTCAATATATATATATATATATATATATATATATATATATGTATACCAATTGTGGCATTAGAGATTAGGGCGATTATAAAAAGGCTGCAAAGGTGAATCCTTCATTTAGCCCATTTGGGCTTAGGGATCTGAGCCTATGAATCCATTTTGCTTCTTCTTGCAATAGTTTTTTGTCAAGATTCCCAGCTCTGGGACCCAGCTTAACTTGGGTGATGCCCCAAAATTTAAGAGCATTGATGTTTCCTTGGTGGTGAAGTCTAATATGTTTAGAGAGAGGTGTATCCTCCTTCATATTGATCATACTTTTGTGCTTCGAGATCCTTCTGCGGAGTTGTTGAATGGTCTTGCCCACGTATAATTTTGGGCAGGGGCACTGTGCGGCATAAACGATACCACTACTTTGACAATTAATGAATTGTTTTATGGT
The DNA here is from genome assembly GCF_050947455.1 of Rhinoderma darwinii. NCBI lineage: Eukaryota > Metazoa > Chordata > Amphibia > Anura > Rhinodermatidae > Rhinoderma > Rhinoderma darwinii. The sequence continues at coordinate 19,665 of NW_027463687.1, read as the reverse complement.
AAAGATCCTCCCATCAACTGGGTTGGAAAAGGTTTTGGTCGTCGGCATCAAAGGGCAAAAGGAGCATCTGCCACAGGGAAAGGAGCCCTGTATTGGGGGCGGAAGCCACGTTTTTTGTTCAGTTAATGGTCTCGAATAGTGACTATGTGTTAGATATTCGCGGAGGTTCTTACCTCTCCGATAAGTGATGTTGGGAATATCAGAGATTGTGTCACAAATGTCACTGTCTGTTAGTAAAATAGACCAGTGTCTCTTTAAGATATTTTTAATTTGATATGAGCAATTATCAAAATTCCCTATGCATCTTATGAGGGAAGATGGTTTATTAACAGCCAGGATGGATTTATCATTCTCCTTTTTCCCATGTAGCAGATCATCCCTCGATGTTGCCCTAGCCCTAGCATAGGCTCTATGCAGGGTTTTCTTTGGGTATCCGCGCGCGAGGAACTTTTTATATAGTGTATCACATTCTAATTGGAAGGTGATTTCTTCAGAGCAGTTTCTTTTTGCTCTCAAATACTGTCCGATAGGAATACCTTTTTTGAGGGCCGGCGGATGGAAGCTTCCCCAATGCAGGAAACTGTTTGTTGCAGTTTCTTTTCTGTAGATATTAGTTTGTACTGCCCCACCAGGATCCAGGGAAATTTTTAGGTCCAAGAAGTTAATTTCATTTGTATGTATAGTGTAGGTGAATTTCATCCCAATATGATTAGTGTTGATAATATCCATGAAGTCGGAGAAAAGAGCAGTGTCCCCCTCCCAAAAGATAAGTATGTCATCTATATATCTACCCCAGAAGGAAATGTGACAAGTGAAAGGGAGTAGATCGTCGTTGAAAATTAAAGTGTCCTCCCACCACCCCAAAAATAAATTTGCGTAAGTGGGTGCACAAACAGTGCCCATGGCCGTGCCTTTAAGTTGGTGGTAGAATTTATTGTTGAAAAGAAAGTAATTGTGTGTGAGTAAAAATTGTAATAAAGATACAGTGAAGTTGTTGTGTGCCTGAAACTGAGTCCCCTTAGTGCTCAAAAAGTGTCGGACAGCACTAAGACCCAGATCGTGATTGATATTGGTGTACAGTGACTCAACATCAATAGTGGCTATTAGTGTAGTGGAAGAGACGTTAGTCCCCTGGATCCTGGTGAGGGTGTCTTTTGTATCTCGTAAAAACGAGGGCAGAGCTGTGACAAAGGAAGACAGTATTTCGTTTACGTATGTACTGATACCTTGCGTTAAGTTGTCATTACCGGAGACAATTGGTCTACCAGGTATTGGTGTGACATTTTTATGTATTTTGGGCAAGGCATAAAAAGTCGCCAGAGTAGGTGTTGCGTTATACATCGATTTGAATTCCTCCGGTGATATTATTCCATTTGACCTTGCATTAATCAGTAGTGTACGTAATTCAGATAGATATCGCTCAGTTGGATTACCATCCAATACCTTATATGTAGATGTATCGTTAAGGAGTGTCTGGACCATCGAGACATAGTCTTTACGATTGAGAATAACTGAGCCGTATTCCTTGTGGAAGTATAGGTGGACTTGTAATATAAATATATGCATTTATTATAATATGTACCCCATCGGTAGGAGAACTCCCTGCTGATGCATTTACTAAGTGCCTAGACATGCGCACTAAAAATTCGGAGTACTTAGTTAAATATGACTGCGAATACGGTTCCATTATGTTCCTAACACACTTAGACCCCCATTTTAGATACTGTCCAAGTCATCTCTGGACGTTCAACCAAGCCTGTCCGTGGTCATGTTACCTGTAAACGTGATCTGCATCCTGGTAGGCTATTTATACTTTCTTTATAGTGGTCAAACTGGATGGTATATCTCTATTACAGAGATTCATCTAGTGATCTTTTTTCTAAGTGCCTAGACATGCGCACATGCAGCTACTAATCTTGAAAATCGACTAAGATCATCGGTGCCTCTTGTACGCAGGCGCCGAAAACAGTGTCAAAGCAAGAAAATTTACTAAGTCCAGCCGTGCTGTTAGTGCCCATGCGCACTTAACACAGCCCTATTGGTCACACATACGGCTCACATATTGGCCAATACATGTGTCAATCTCTCACTGTGGAGGCTCGGTCTTTGTACTGAGCTCCAATTGGTTCTTACACAGGTGAACCCTGTGTGAGGATAATCGCAAACTTTTAAAGGGACTGACAATCTACACGCGCGCTCACTAGCCCCGTTTTGATCCCCTGAGGACGCTGTGTTGACAGTGAAACATGTCGGGGGGGCTAAATCTATTATTTTAATAAGCCTAATCTGCTTGGCAATTCTGAGCACGCATATCACATCGTATCCACTATAGTTCGGCAGTCTGCAGCTGCTGACACGAGACTTGGCAACTGAGTATTTACACTCCGTCTGGCAACACATGCAGACCGAGTGAATACAGAGCGTGTGCTGAAGCAATATTGGCTACTAATTTTAACCGTTTGTGCTGAGTGTTATGTCCCCATGGACATCTTTAATAGCAAAATAATAAAAGTTATATTTTAACTACATTGTTTAGCAATTGGGAAATTGGTTTCAATGTGCTCTAGGCACATCTTGTTCCTTTTATATTCAACATATACCTGCCAATTGCTAGGGTCTCCTAGTATCTGTTCTCCAATTGGGTTAATCACCCTATATATCTTGACCCCTTTTTTTGTCTTCTATTGAGATATTCTACTCATATATATACCACTAATCAGGTGATGGCAAATTTTCTATCGAGAAAGCTGAATCCAGATGACTTGGCCTCTGAGGCTCTATTCGTTTTCTCCACGGAAAACGTACCACTACATCAATTTGATGTACACACTGCCTTTAGAGACCTTCAGAAAACTTATAAGCAGTATGTTAGATCCTGCTGGGAAATTACCAGTTTAGAAACATATCTACAACAACAAATAATATACAGAGGTCTACGTATTAATCTAATACCTAATTTATATCGCAGTGATACAAATTTCATTAAGGGATGGGAAAAATACTAACTGAAAGTTCCCTGCGTCTAATGCAATATCTATTAGAATTTGAGAAAAGAGACCTTCTCAAGGTTGGTTCACAACTAGAAAAAGAGATTCAAGATATTCAGACCTTCAGTTCAGCACCAGAATATTGTGAATGTGAAACAAAACTACAAAAAAACATTGAACATCTACAGAGAGAAATAAAGGAGAGAAAACATAGAAAATATATTAGAGATCGCAGAGACTTTGACACAGGTCAGATATATACCTATCGTAGCCGTGCTCCTCCCACTCCTTTTCATAATCGTGACAACAGATCTATTGATATTTCTGAGTCAGACGTATCTGGCACAGAGGAGTCCAGACTACCGTCTGACGACAATAGACTAGGAGCCAAACGAAAAATAAAAAATAGAAAATATAATCCGTCTAAAAGAACACCTACCGGCCCTAAAGGTATATCACCAATATGGACAGCTCACAATGGACAACGTGCCGCCACTTCAGCTACGTCAGCTATCTCTACATATGCTGCCTCTTCTATCCCCTCAGCGTCCCACATACCCACAACGGTGACACCCAGCACCCCATTTCCTGTGGGAAAACACACGGATGGCCCTATGAGGAATGTTGTGAACATGGGAAACGCGAGCTCCATAGTTTCAGCACCCACCAACACCTTTTCTGCGCTCCCTTTTTTAGGTCTGCACAACACACCATGGAGCCAGACCAAGTGACACACAGTGACAATCGTTTGTCAGATGATATGCAAGTAGTAAATCTTTCACAATTTGAACTTAGCTCACAGCAAAAATCACTTCTATGTAAAGGCCTATCATATACTCCTACTCCAAATTTTGATGAATTCACTTGGACCAAAGATGTCAATTTATTTGCAAGAAAGCTTGCCTTACATAAATATTTCAAGAACAAATCGGATGATACTACTGCTTTTAATCATACTGAACTGACCACCTTACAGGCACTAGAAGAGCTAGCAAATGAAAATGAATACCCAGCTGATATGGCTACTGGCCCTTTCTCTACACTACGACCGAAGTCACGACTAACACCTCCTATATCGCAATATCCACATATCGATATATTTGTTAAAATGGTCAGTGCTGATCTGAAAAAACTTCAATCGCAAAAACAAAAGCTTCGAAGTAATCTCAGTAAATCGGAGAAAACAGCACTGGATGAACTTAGCAAAAACGAAGAAATTATATTCAAACCCTCTGACAAAGGGGGCAATATTGTTATTCTCAATCGTAAAGACTATGTCTCGATGGTCCAGACACTCCTTAACGATACATCTACATATAAGGTATTGGATGGTAATCCAACTGAGCGATATCTATCTGAATTACGTACACTACTGATTAATGCAAGGTCAAATGGAATAATATCACCGGAGGAATTCAAATCGATGTATAACGCAACACCTACTCTGGCGACTTTTTATGCCTTGCCCAAAATACATAAAAATGTCACACCAATACCTGGTAGACCAATTGTCTCCGGTAATGACAACTTAACGCAAGGTATCAGTACATACGTAAACGAAATACTGTCTTCCTTTGTCACAGCTCTGCCCTCGTTTTTACGAGATACAAAAGACACCCTCACCAGGATCCAGGGGACTAACGTCTCTTCCACTACACTAATAGCCACTATTGATGTTGAGTCACTGTACACCAATATCAATCACGATCTGGGTCTTAGTGCTGTCCGACACTTTTTGAGCACTAAGGGGACTCAGTTTCAGGCACACAACAACTTCACTGTATCTTTATTACAATTTTTACTCACACACAATTACTTTCTTTTCGACAATAAATTCTACCACCAACTTAAAGGCACGGCCATGGGCACTGTTTGTGCACCCACTTACGCAAATTTATTTTTGGGGTGGTGGGAGGACACTTTAATTTTCAACGACGATCTACTCCCTTTCACTTGTCACATTTCCTTCTGGGGTAGATATATAGATGACATACTTATCTTTTGGGAGGGGGACACTGCTCTTTTCTCCGACTTCATGGATATTATCAACACTAATCATATTGGGATGAAATTCACCTACACTATACATACAAATGAAATTAACTTCTTGGACCTAAAAATTTCCCTGGATCCTGGTGGGGCAGTACAAACTAATATCTACAGAAAAGAAACTGCAACAAACAGTTTCCTGCATTGGGGAAGCTTCCATCCGCCGGCCCTCAAAAAAGGTATTCCTATCGGACAGTATTTGAGAGCAAAAAGAAACTGCTCTGAAGAAATCACCTTCCAATTAGAATGTGATACACTATATAAAAAGTTCCTCGCGCGCGGATACCCAAAGAAAACCCTGCATAGAGCCTATGCTAGGGCTAGGGCAACATCGAGGGATGATCTGCTACATGGGAAAAAGGAGAATGATAAATCCATCCTGGCTGTTAATAAACCATCTTCCCTCATAAGATGCATAGGGAATTTTGATAATTGCTCATATCAAATTAAAAATATCTTAAAGAGACACTGGTCTATTTTACTAACAGACAGTGACATTTGTGACACAATCTCTGATATTCCCAACATCACTTATCGGAGAGGTAAGAACCTCCGCGAATATCTAACACATAGTCACTATTCGAGACCATTAACTGAACAAAAAACGTGGCTTCCGCCCCCAATACAGGGCTCCTTTCCCTGTGGCAGATGCTCCTTTTGCCCTTTGATGCCGACGACCAAAACCTTTTCCAACCCAGTTGATGGGAGGATCTTTACCATAAAACAATTCATTAATTGTCAAAGTAGTGGTATCGTTTATGCCGCACAGTGCCCCTGCCCAAAATTATACGTGGGCAAGACCATTCAACAACTCCGCAGAAGGATCTCGAAGCACAAAAGTACGATCAATATGAAGGAGGATACACCTCTCTCTAAACATATTAGACTTCACCACCAAGGAAACATCAATGCTCTTAAATTTTGGGGCATCACCCAAGTTAAGCTGGGTCCCAGAGCTGGGAATCTTGACAAAAAACTATTGCAAGAAGAAGCAAAATGGATTCATAGGCTCAGATCCCTAAGCCCAAATGGGCTAAATGAAGGATTCACCTTTGCAGCCTTTTTATAATCGCCCTAATCTCTAATGCCACAATTGGTATACATATATATATATATATATATATATATATATATATATATATATATTGACAGCTGTCATCTGGTCATTAAGACCAATGCTTATCTCCATTGAAAAAAGAGACAATACATTTCTACATTGACTATTCAAGTAGTCTATTATGTCCATTGGACTAATTGTCCGTCCCTGTGGTCTTCTCCCCTCCTTCCTTTACTTGAACCAATACAGTGAGGCTGAGCCGTATTCCTTGTGGAAGTATAGGTGGACTTGTAATATAAATATATGCATTTATTATAATATGTACCCCATCGGTAGGAGAACTCCCTGCTGATGCATTTACTAAGTGCCTAGACATGCGCACTAAAACTTCGGAGTACTTAGTTAAATATGACTGCGAATACGGTTCCATTATGTTCCTAACACACTTAGACCCCCATTTTAGATACTGTCCAAGTCATCTCTGGACGTTCAACCAAGCCTGTCCGTGGTCATGTTACCTGTAAACGTGATCTGCATCCTGGTAGGCTATTTATACTTTCTTTATAGTGGTCAAACTGGATGGTATATCTCTATTACAGAGATTCATCTAGTGATCTTTTTTCTAAGTGCCTAGACATGCGCACATGCAGCTACTAATCTTGAAAATCGACTAAGATCATCGGTGCCTCTTGTACGCAGGCGCCGAAAACAGTGTCAAAGCAAGAAAATTTACTAAGTCCAGCCGTGCTGTTAGTGCCCATGCGCACTTAACACAGCCCTATTGGTCACACATACGGCTCACATATTGGCCAATACATGTGTCAATCTCTCACTGTGGAGGCTCGGTCTTTGTACTGAGCTCCAATTGGTTCTTACACAGGTGAACCCTGTGTGAGGATAATCGCAAACTTTTAAAGGGACTGACAATCTACACGCGCGCTCACTAGCCCCGTTTTGATCCCCTGAGGACGCTGTGTTGACAGTGAAACATGTCGGGGGGGCTAAATCTATTATTTTAATAAGCCTAATCTGCTTGGCAATTCTGAGCACGCATATCACATCGTATCCACTATAGTTCGGCAGTCTGCAGCTGCTGACACGAGACTTGGCAACTGAGTATTTACACTCCGTCTGGCAACACATGCAGACCGAGTGAATACAGAGCGTGTGCTGAAGCAATATTGGCTACTAATTTTAACCGTTTGTGCTGAGTGTTATGTCCCCATGGACATCTTTAATAGCAAAATAATAAAAGTTATATTTTAACTACATTGTTTAGCAATTGGGAAATTGGTTTCAATGTGCTCTAGGCACATCTTGTTCCTTTTATATTCAACATATACCTGCCAATTGCTAGGGTCTCCTAGTATATGTTTCTGTGAATAACTCTTGAACCGTAAGTCACAGACGCTCGCTCTTGGCTACATTCGATTCAGCTCGTGGCAGCCAGTCTAAAAAACACTATCTTGGACTTCTCTGCATGTTTCCCAGGCGAGCAATTGGCAGCATGTTCAGAACCATGTTTCTGTGAATAACTCTTGAACCGTAAGTCACAGACGCTCGCTCTTGGCTGCATTCGATTCAGCTCGTTGCAGCCAGTCTAAAAAACAATATCTTGGACTTCTCTGCATGTTTCCCAAGCAAATGTTTCTAAAGCTAATTCTTGAACCGTAAGTCCTAGACGCTCGATCTTGGCGGCATTCGTCTCAGCGCCTGGCAATTAGTATAGAAGCACTGTCTTTGACTTCTCTGGATGTTTCCCAGGCGAGTTATTGACAAGTAAATCCTAGACGCTCGATCTTGGTTAGTTTCGCTTTCGCGGCTGGCAGTAAAGTTCAGAACCATGTTTCTGTGAATAACTCTTGAACCGTAAGTCACAGACGCTCGCTCTTGGCTGCATTCGATTCAGCTCGTGGCAGCCAGTCTAAAAAACACTATCTTGGACTTCTTTGCATGTTTCCCAGGCGAGCAATTGGCAGCATGTTCAGAACCATGTTTTTGTGAATAACTCTTGAACCGTAAGTCACAGACGCTCGCTCTTGGCTGCATTCGATTCAGCTCGTGGCAGCCAGTCTAAAAAACACTATCTTGGACTTCTCTGCATGTTTCCCAGGCAAATGTTTCTAAAGCTAATTCTTGAACCGTAAGTCCTAGACTGTCGATCTTGGCGGCATTCGTCTCAGCGCCTGGCAATTACTATAGAAGCACTGTCTTTGACTTCTCTGGATGTTTCCCAGGCGAGTTATTGACAAGTAAATCCTAGACGCTCGATCTTGGTTAGTTTCGCTTTCGCGGCTGGCAGTAAAGTTCAGAACCATGTTTCTGTGAATAACTCTTGAACCGTAAGTCATAGACGCTCGCTCTTGGCTGCATTCGATTCAGCTCGTGGCAGCCAGTCTAAAAAACACTATCTTGGACTTCTCTGCATGTTTCCCAGGCGAGCTATTGGCAGCATGTTCAGAACCATGTTTCTGTGAATAACTCTTGAACCGTAAGTCACAGACGCTCGCTCTTGGCTGCATTCGATTCAGCTCGTGGCAGCCAGTCTAAAAAACACTATCTTGGACTTCTCTGTATGTTTCCCAGGCAAATGTTTCTAAAGCTAATTCTTGAACCGTAAGTCCTAGACGCTCGATCTTGGCGGCATTCGTCTCAGCGCCTGGCAATTAGTATAGAAGCACTGTCTTTGACTTCTCTGGATGTTTCCCAGGCGAGTTATTGACAAGTAAATCCTAGACGCTCGATCTTGGTTAGTTTCGCTTTCGCGGCTGGAAGTAAAGTTCAGAACCATGTGTCTGTGAATAACTCTTGAACCGTAAGTCACAGACGCTCGCTCTTGGCTGCATTCGATTCAGCTCGTGGCAGCGAGTCTAAAAAACACTATCCTGGACTTCTCTGCATGTTTCCCAGGCGAGCTATTGGCAGCATGTTCAGAACCATGTTTCTGTGAATAACTCTTGAACCGTAAGTCACAGACGCTCGCTCTTGGCTGCATTCGATTCAGCTCGTGGCAGCCAGTCTAAAAAACACTATCTTGGACTTCTCTGCATGTTTCCCAGGCGAGCTATTGGCAGCATGTTCAGAACCATGTTTCTGTGAATAACTCTTGAACCGTAAGTCACAGACGCTCGCTCTTGGCTGCATTCGATTCAGCTCGTGGTAGCCAGTCTAAAAAACACTATCTTGGACTTCTCTGCATGTTTCCCAGGCGAGCAATTGGCAGCATGTTCAGAACCATGTTTCTGTGAATAACTCTTGAACCGTAAGTCACAGACGCTCGCTCTTGGCTGCATTCGATTCAGCTCGTGGCAGCCAGTCTAAAAAACACTATCTTGGACTTCTCTGCATGTTTCCCAGGCGAGCTATTGGCAGCATGTTCAGAACCATGTTTCTGTGAATAACTCTTGAACCGTAAGTCACAGACGCTCGCTCTTGGCTGCATTCGATTCAGCTCGTGGCAGCCAGTCTAAAAAAACACTATCTTGGACTTCTCTGCATGTTTCCCAGGCAAATGTTTCTAAAGCTAATTCTTGAACCGTAAGTCCTAGACGCTCGATCTTGGCGGCATTAGTCTCAGCGCCTGGCAATTAGTATAGAAGCACTGTCTTTGACTTCTCTGGATGTTTCCCAGGCGAGTTATTGACAAGTAAATCCTAGACGCTCGATCTTGGTTAGTTTCGCTTTCGCGGCTGGCAGTAAAGTTCAGAACCATGTTTCTGTGAATAACTCTTGAACCGTAAGTCACAGACGCTCGCTCTTGGCTGCATTCGATTCAGCTCGTGGCAGCCAGTCTAAAAAACACTATCTTGGACTTCTCTGCATGTTTCCCAGGCGAGCTATTGGCAGCATGTTCAGAACCATGTTTCTGTGAATAACTCTTGAACCGTAAGTCACAGACGCTCGCTCTTGGCTGCATTCGATTCAGCTCGTGGCAGCCAGTCTAAAAAACACTATCTTGGACTTCTCTGCATGTTTCCCAGGCAAGCAATTGGCAGCATGTTCAGAACCATGTTTCTGTGAATAACTCTTGAACCGTAAGTCACAGACGCTCGCTCTTGGCTGCATTCGATTCAGCTCGTGGCAGCCAGTCTAAAAAACACTATCTTGGACTTCTCTGCATGTTTCCCAGGCGAGCAATTGGCAGCATGTTCAGAACCATGTTTCTGTGAATAACTCTTGAACCGTAGGTCACAGACGCTCGCTCTTGGCTGCATTCGATTCAGCTCGTGGCAGCCAGTCTAAAAAAACACTATCTTGGACTTCTCTGCATGTTTCCCAGGCAAATGTTTCTAAAGCTAATTCTTGAACCGTAAGTCCTAGACGCTCGATCTTGGCGGCATTAGTCTCAGCGCCTGGCAATTAGTATAGAAGCACTGTCTTTGACTTCTCTGGATGTTTCCCAGGCGAGTTATTGACAAGTAAATCCTAGACGCTCGATCTTGGTTAGTTTCGCTTCGCGGCTGGCAGTAAAGTTCAGAACCATGTTTCTGTGAATAACTCTTGAACCGTAAGTCACAGACGCTCGCTCTTGGCTGCATTCGATTCAGCTCGTGGCAGCCAGTCTAAAAAACACTATCTTGGACTTCTCTGCATGTTTCCCAGGCGAGCTATTGGCAGCATGTTCAGAACCATGTTTCTGTGAATAACTCTTGAACCGTAAGTCACAGACGCTCGCTCTTGGCTGCATTCGATTCAGCTCGTGGCAGCCAGTCTAAAAAACACTATCTTGGACTTCTCTGCATGTTTCCCAGGCGAGCAATTGGCAGCATGTTCAGAACCACGTTTCTGTGAATAACTCTTGAACCGTAAGTCACAGACGCTCGCTCTTGGCTGCATTCGATTCAGCTCGTGGCAGCCAGTCTAAAAAAAACACTATCTTGGACTTCTCTGCATGTTTCCCAGGCAAATGTTTCTAAAGCTAATTCTTGAACCGTAAGTCCTAGACGCTCGATCTTGGCGGCATTAGTCTCAGCGCCTGGCAATTAGTATAGAAGCACTGTCTTTGACTTCTCTGGATGTTTCCCAGGCGAGTTATTGACAAGTAAATCCTAGACGCTCGATCTTGGTTAGTTTCGCTTTCGCGGCTGGCAGTAAAGTTCAGAACCATGTTTCTGTGAATAACTCTTGAACCGTAAGTCACAGACGCTCGCTCTTGGCTGCATTCGATTCAGCTCGTGGCAGCCAGTCTAAAAAACACTATCTTGGACTTCTCTGCATGTTTCCCAGGCAAATGTTTCTAAAGCTAATTCTTGAACCGTAAGTCCTAGACGCTCGATCTTGGCGGCATTCGTCTCAGCGCCTGGCAATTAGTATAGAAGCACTGTCTTTGACTTCTCTGGATGTTTCCCAGGCGAGTTATTGACAAGTAAATCCTAGACGCTCGATCTTGATTAGTTTCGCTTTCGCGGCTGGCAGTAAAGTTCAGAACCATGTTTCTGTGAATAACTCTTGAACCGTAAGTCACAGACGCTCGCTCTTGGCTGCATTCGATTCAGCTCGTGGCAGCCAGTCTAAAAAACACTATCTTGGACTTCTCTGCATGTTTCCCAGCCGAGCTATTGGCAGCATGTTCAGAACCATGTTTCTGTGAATAACTCTTGAACCGTAAGTCACAGACGCTCGCTCTTGGCTGCATTCGATTCAGCTCGTGGCAGCCAGTCTAAAAAACACTATCTTGGACTTCTCTGCATGTTTCCCAGGCGAGCTATTGGCAGCATGTTCAGAACCATGTTTCTGTGAATAACTCTTGAACCGTAAGTCACAGACGCTCGCTCTTGGCTGCATTCGATTCAGCTCGTGGCAGCCAGTCTAAAAAACACTATCTTGGACTTCTCTGCATGTTTCCCAGGCGAGCTATTGGCAGCATGTTCAGAACCATGTTTCTGTGAATAACTCTTGAACCGTAAGTCACAGACGCTCGCTCTTGGCTGCATTCGATTCAGCTCGTGGCAGCCAGTCTAAAAAAACACTATCTTGGACTTCTCTGCATGTTTCCCAGGCAAATGTTTCTAAAGCTAATTCTTGAACCGTAAGTCCTAGACGCTCGATCTTGGCGGCATTAGTCTCAGCGCCTGGCAATTAGTATAGAAGCACTGTCTTTGACTTCTCTGGATGTTTCCCAGGCGAGTTATTGACAAGTAAATCCTAGACGCTCGATCTTGGTTAGTTTCGCTTTCGCGGCTGGCAGTAAAGTTCAGAACCATGTTTCTGTGAATAACTCTTGAACCGTAAGTCACAGACGCTCGCTCTTGGCTGCATTCGATTCAGCTCGTGGCAGCCAGTCTAAAAAACACTATCTTGGACTTCTCTGCATGTTTCCCAGGCGAGCTATTGGCAGCATGTTCAGAACCATGTTTCTGTGAATAACTCTTGAACCGTAAGTCACAGACGCTCGCTCTTGGCTGCATTCGATTCAGCTCGTGGCAGCCAGTCTAAAAAACACTATCTTGGACTTCTCTGCATGTTTCCCAGGCGAGCTATTGGCAGCATGTTCAGAACCATGTTTCTGTGAATAACTCTTGAACCGTAAGTCACAGACGCTCGCTCTTGGCTGCATTCGATTCAGCTCGTGGCAGCCAGTCTAAAAAACACTATCTTGGACTTCTCTGCATGTTTCCCAGGCGAGCAATTGGCAGCATGTTCAGAACCATGTTTCTGTGAATAACTCTTGAACCGTAAGTCACAGACGCTCGCTCTTGGCTGCATTCGATTCAGCTCGTGGCAGCCAGTCTAAAAAAAAACACTATCTTGGACTTCTCTGCATGTTTCCCAGGCAAATGTTTCTAAAGCTAATTCTTGAACCGTAAGTCCTAGACGCTCGATCTTGGCGGCATTAGTCTCAGCGCCTGGCAATTAGTATAGAAGCACTGTCTTTGACTTCTCTGGATGTTTCCCAGGCGAGTTATTGACAAGTAAATCCTAGACGCTCGATCTTGGTTAGTTTCGCTTTCGCGGCTGGCAGTAAAGTTCAGAACCATGTTTCTGTGAATAACTCTTGAACCGTAAGTCACAGACGCTCGCTCTTGGCTGCATTCGATTCAGCTCGTGGCAGCCAGTCTAAAAAACACTATCTTGGACTTCTCTGCATGTTTCCCAGGCAAATGTTTCTAAAGCTAATTCTTGAACCGTAAGTCCTAGACGCTCGATCTTGGCGGCATTCGTCTCAGCGCCTGGCAATTAGTATAGAAGCACTGTCTTTGACTTCTCTGGATGTTTCCCAGGCGAGTTATTGACAAGTAAATCCTAGACGCTCGATCTTGATTAGTTTCGCTTTCGCGGCTGGCAGTAAAGTTCAGAACCATGTTTCTGTGAATAACTCTTGAACCGTAAGTCACAGACGCTCGCTCTTGGCTGCATTCGATTCAGCTCGTGGCAGCCAGTCTAAAAAACACTATCTTGGACTTCTCTGCATGTTTCCCAGCCGAGCTATTGGCAGCATGTTCAGAACCATGTTTCTGTGAATAACTCTTGAACCGTAAGTCACAGACGCTCGCTCTTGGCTGCATTCGATTCAGCTCGTGGCAGCCAGTCTAAAAAACACTATCTTGGACTTCTCTGCATGTTTCCCAGGCGAGCTATTGGCAGCATGTTCAGAACCATGTTTCTGTGAATAACTCTTGAACCGTAAGTCACAGACGCTCGCTCTTGGCTGCATTCGATTCAGCTCGTGGCAGCCAGTCTAAAAAACACTATCTTGGACTTCTCTGCATGTTTCCCAGGCGAGCTATTGGCAGCATGTTCAGAACCATGTTTCTGTGAATAACTCTTGAACCGTAAGTCACAGACGCTCGCTCTTGGCTGCATTCGATTCAGCTCGTGGCAGCCAGTCTAAAAAACACTATCTTGGACTTCTCTGCATGTTTCCCAGGCAAATGTTTCTAAAGCTAATTCTTGAACCGTAAGTCCTAGACGCTCGATCTTGGCGGCATTAGTCTCAGCGCCTGGCAATTAGTATAGAAGCACTGTCTTGACTTCTCTGGATGTTTCCCAGGCGAGTTATTGACAAGTAAATCCTAGACGCTCGATCTTGGTTAGTTTCGCTTTCGCGGCTGGCAGTAAAGTTCAGAACCATGTTTCTGTGAATAACTCTTGAACCGTAAGTCACAGACGCTCGCTCTTGGCTGCATTCGATTCAGCTCGTGGCAGCCAGTCTAAAAAACACTATCTTGGACTTCTCTGCATGTTTCCCAGGCGAGCTATTGGCAGCATGTTCAGAACCATGTTTCTGTGAATAACTCTTGAACCGTAAGTCACAGACGCTCGCTCTTGGCTGCATTCGATTCAGCTCGTGGCAGCCAGTCTAAAAAACACTATCTTGGACTTCTCTGCATGTTTCCCAGGCGAGCTATTGGCAGCATGTTCAGAACCATGTTTCTGTGAATAACTCTTGAACCGTAAGTCACAGACGCTCGCTCTTGGCTGCATTCGATTCAGCTCGTGGCAGCCAGTCTAAAAAACACTATCTTGGACTTCTCTGCATGTTTCCCAGGCGAGCAATTGGCAGCATGTTCAGAACCATGTTTCTGTGAATAACTCTTGAACCGTAAGTCACAGACGCTCGCTCTTGGCTGCATTCGATTCAGCTCGTGGCAGCCAGTCTAAAAAAACACTATCTTGGACTTCTCTGCATGTTTCCCAGGCAAATGTTTCTAAAGCTAATTCTTGAACCGTAAGTCCTAGACGCTCGATCTTGGCGGCATTAGTCTCAGCGCCTGGCAATTAGTATAGAAGCACTGTCTTTGACTTCTCTGGATGTTTTCCCAGGCGAGTTATTGACAAGTAAATCCTAGACGCTCGATCTTGGTTAGTTTCGCTTTCGCGGCTGGCAGTAAAGTTCAGAACCATGTTTCTGTGAATAACTCTTGAACCGTAAGTCACAGACGCTCGCTCTTGGCTGCATTCGATTCAGCTCGTGGCAGCCAGTCTAAAAAACACTATCTTGGACTTCTCTGCATGTTTCCCAGGCAAATGTTTCTAAAGCTAATTCTTGAACCGTAAGTCCTAGACGCTCGATCTTGGCGGCATTCGTCTCAGCGCCTGGCAATTAGTATAGAAGCACTGTCTTTGACTTCTCTGGATGTTTCCCAGGCGAGTTATTGACAAGTAAATCCTAGACGCTCGATCTTGATTAGTTTCGCTTTCGCGGCTGGCAGTAAAGTTCAGAACCATGTTTCTGTGAATAACTCTTGAACCGTAAGCCACAGACGCTCGCTCTTGGCTGCATTCGATTCAGCTCGTGGCAGCCAGTCTAAAAAACACTATCTTGGACTTCTCTGCATGTTTCCCAGCGAGCTATTGGCAGCATGTTCAGAACCATGTTTCTGTGAATAACTCTTGAACCGTAAGTCACAGACGCTCGCTCTTGGCTGCATTCGATTCAGCTCGTGGCAGCCAGTCTAAAAACACTATCTTGGACTTCTCTGCATGTTTCCCAGGCGAGCTATTGGCAGCATGTTCAGAACCATGTTTCTGTGAATAACTCTTGAACCGTAAGTCACAGACGCTCGCTCTTGGCTGCATTCGATTCAGCTCGTGGCAGCCAGTCTAAAAACACTATCTTGGACTTCTCTGCATGTTTCCCAGGCGAGCTATTGGCAGCATGTTCAGAACCATGTTTCTGTGAATAACTCTTGAACCGTAAGTCACAGACGCTCGCTCTTGGCTGCATTCGATTCAGCTCGTGGCAGCCAGTCTAAAAAAACACTATCTTGGACTTCTCTGCATGTTTCCCAGGCAAATGTTTCTAAAGCTAATTCTTGAACCGTAAGTCCTAGACGCTCGATCTTGGCGGCATTAGTCTCAGCGCCTGGCAATTAGTGTAGAAGCACTGTCTTTGACTTCTCTGGATGTTTCCCAGGCGAGTTATTGACAAGTAAATCCTAGACGCTCGATCTTGGTTAGTTTCGCTTTCGCGGCTGCAGTAAAGTTCAGAACCATGTTTCTGTGAATAACTCTTGAACCGTAAGTCACAGACGCTCGCTCTTGGCTGCATTCGATTCAGCTCGTGGCAGCCAGTCTAAAAAACACTATCTTGGACTTCTCTGCATGTTTCCCAGGCGAGCTATTGGCAGCATGTTCAGAACCATGTTTCTGTGAATAACTCTTGAACCGTAAGTCACAGACGCTCGCTCTTGGCTGCATTCGATTCAGCTCGTGGCAGCCAGTCTAAAAAACACTATCTTGGACTTCTCTGCATGTTTCCCAGGCGAGCAATTGGCAGCATGTTCAGAACCATGTTCTGTGAATAACTCTTGAACCGTAAGTCACAGACGCTCGCTCTTGGCTGCATTCGATTCAGCTCGTGGCAGCCAGTCTAAAAAAACACTATCTTGGACTTCTCTGCATGTTTCCCAGGCAAATGTTTCTAAAGCTAATTCTTGAAACCGTAAGTCCTAGACGCTCGATCTTGGCGGCATTAGTCTCAGCGCCTGGCAATTAGTATAGAAGCACTGTCTTTGACTTCTCTGGATGTTTCCCAGGCGAGTTATTGACAAGTAAATCCTAGACGCTCGATCTTGGTTAGTTTCGCTTTCGCGGCTGGCAGTAAGTTCAGAACCATGTTTCTGTGAATAACTCTTGAACCGTAAGTCACAGACGCTCGCTCTTGGCTGCATTCGATTCAGCTCGTGGCAGCCAGTCTAAAAACACTATCTTGGACTTCTCTGCATGTTTCCCAGGCAAATGGTTTCTAAAGCTAATTCTTGAACCGTAAGTCCTAGACGCTCGATCTTGGCGGCATTCGTCTCAGCGCCTGGCAATTAGTATAGAAGCACTGTCTTTGACTTCTCTGGATGTTTCCCAGGCGAGTTATTGACAAGTAAATCCTAGACGCTCGATCTTGATTAGTTTCGCTTTCGCGGCTGGCAGTAAAGTTCAGAACCATGTTTCTGTGAATAACTCTTGAACCGTAAGTCACAGACGCTCGCTCTTGGCTGCATTCGATTCAGCTCGTGGCAGCCAGTCTAAAAAACACTATCTTGGACTTCTCTGCATGTTCCCAGCCGAGCTATTGGCAGCATGTTCAGAACCATGTTCTGTGATAACTCTTGGAACCGTAAGTCACAGACGCTCGCTCTTGGCTGCATTCGATTCAGCTCGTGGCCAGCCAGTCTAAAAAACACTATCTTGGACTTCTCTGCATGTTTCCCAGGCGAGCTATTGGCAGCATGTTCAGAACCATGTTTCTGTGAATAACTCTTGAACCGTAAGTCACAGACGCTCGCCTTGGCTGCATTCGATTCAGCTCGTGGCAGCCAGTCTAAAAAACACTATCTTGGACTTCTCTGCATGTTTCCCAGGCGAGCTATTGGCAGCATGTCAGAACCATGTTTCTGTGAATAACTCTTGAACCGTAAGTCACAGACGCTCGCTCTTGGCTGCATTCGATTCAGCTCGTGGCAGCCAGTCTAAAAAACACTATCTTGGACTTCTCTGCATGTTTCCCAGGCAAATGTTTCTAAAGCTAATTCTTGAACGTAAGTCCTAGACGCTCGATCTTGGCGGCATTAGTCTCAGCGCCTGGCAATTAGTATAGAAGCACTGTCTTTGACTTCTCTGGATGTTTCCCAGGCGAGTTATTGGACAAGTAAATCCTAGACGCTCGATCTTGGTTAGTTTCGCTTTCGCGGCTGCAGTAAAGTTCAGAACCATGTTTCTGTGAATAACTCTTGAACCGTAAGTCACAGACGCTCGCTCTTGGCTGCATTCGATTCAGCTCGTGGCAGCCAGTCTAAAAAACACTATCTTGGACTTCTCTGCATGTTTCCCAGGCGAGCTATTGGCAGCATGTTCAGAACCATGTTTCTGTGAATAACTCTTGAACCGTAAGTCACAGACGCTCGCTCTTGGCTGCATTCGATTCAGCTCGTGGCAGCCAGTCTAAAAACACTATCTTGGACTTCTCTGCATGTTTCCCAGGCGAGCAATTGGCAGCATGTTCAGACCATGTTCTGTGAATAACTCTTGAACCGTAAGTCACAGACGCTCGCTCTTGGCTGCATTCGATTCAGCTCGTGGCAGCCAGTCTAAAAACACTATCTTGGACTTCTCTGCATGTTTCCCAGCGGAGCTATTGGCAGCATGTTCAGAACCATGTTTCTGTGAATAACTCTTGAACCGTAAGTCACAGACGCTCGCTCTTGGCTGCATTCGATTCAGCTCGTGGCAGCCAGTCTAAAAAAACACTATCTTGGACTTCTCTGCATGTTTCCCAGGCGAGCTATTGGCAGCATGTTCAGAACCATGTTTCTGTGAATAACTCTTGAACCGTAAGTCACAGACGCTCGCTCTTGGCTGCATTCGATTCAGCTCGTGGCAGCCAGTCTAAAAAAACACTATCTTGGACTTCTCTGCATGTTTCCCAGGCAAATGTTTCTAAAGCTAATTCTTGAACCGTAAGTCCTAGACGCTCGATCTTGGCGGCATTCGTCTCAGCGCCTGGCAATTAGTATAGAAGCACTGTCTTTGACTTCTCTGGATGTTTCCCAGGCGAGTTATTGACAAGTAAATCCTAGACGCTCGATCTTGGTTAGTTTCGCTTTCGCGGCTGGCAGTAAAGTTCAGAACCATGTTTCTGTGAATAACTCTTGAACCGTAAGTCACAGACGCTCGCTCTTGGCTGCATTCGATTCAGCTCGTGGCAGCCAGTCTAAAAGACACTATCTTGGACTTCTCTGCATGTTTCCCAGGCAAATGTTTCTAAAGCTAATTCTTGAACCGTAAGTCCTAGACGCTCGATCTTGGCGGCATTCGTCTCAGCGCCTGGCAATTAGTATAGAAGCACTGTCTTTGACTTCTCTGGATGTTTCCCAGGCGAGTTATTGACAAGTAAATCCTAGACGCTCGATCTTGGTTAGTTTCGCTTTCGCGGCTGGCAGTAAGTTCAGAACCATGTTTCTGTGAATAACTCTTGAACCGTAAGTCACAGACGCTCGCTCTTGGCTGCATTCGATTCAGCTCGTGGCAGCCAGTCTAAAAAACACTATCTTGGACTTCTCTGCATGTTTCCCAGGCGAGCTATTGGCAGCATGTTCAGAACCATGTTTCTGTGAATAACTCTTGAACCGTAAGTCACAGACGCTCGCTCTTGGCTGCATTCGATTCAGCTCGTGGCAGCCATTCTAAAAAACACTATCTTGGACTTCTCTGCATGTTTCCCAGGCAAATGTTTCTAAAGCTAATTCTTGAACCGTAAGTCCTAGACGCTCGATCTTGGCGGCATTCGTCTCAGCGCCTGGCAATTAGTATAGAAGCACTGTCTTTGACTTCTCTGGATGTTTCCCAGGCGAGTTATTGACAAGTAAATCCTAGACGCTCGATCTTGGTTAGTTTCGCTTTCGCGGCTGGCAGTAAAGTTCAGAACCATGTTTCTGTGAATAACTCTTGAAACCGTAAGTCACAGACGCTCGCTCTTGGCTGCATTCGATTCAGCTCGTGGCAGCCAGTCTAAAAAACACTATCTTGGACTTCTCTGCATGTTTCCCAGGCGAGCTATTGGCAGCATGTTCAGAACCATGTTTCTGTGAATAACTCTTGAACCGTAAGTCACAGACGCTCGCTCTTGGCTGCATTCGA
>NW_027463686.1:0-62869 GCF_050947455.1 Rhinoderma darwinii | reverse complement strand
CTCGCCTGGGAAACATCCAGAGAAGTCCAAGATTGTGTTTTTTAGACTGGCTGCCACGAGCTGAAACGAATGCAGCCAAGAGCGAGCGTCTGTGACTTACGGTTCAAAAGTTATTCACAGAAACATGGTTCTGAACTTTGCTGCCAGCCGCGAAAGCGAAAATAACCAAGATCGAGCGTCTAGGATTTTCTTGTCAATAGCTCGCCTGGGAAACATCCAGAGAAGTCAAAGACAGTGCTTCTATACTAATTGCCAGGCGCTGAGACGAATGCCGCCACGATCTAGCGTCTATGACTTACGGTTCAAGAATTAGCCTCAGAAACAGTGGGAAACAGTGCTTCTATACTAATTGCCAGGCGCTGAGACGAATGCCGCCAAGATCGAGCGTCTATGACTTACGGTTCAAGAATTAGCCTCAGAAACAGTGGGAAACAGTGCTTCTATACTAATTGCCAGGCGCTGAGACGAATGCCGCCAAGATCGAGCGTCTATGACACGGTTCAAGAATTAGCCTCAGAAACAGTGGTTCTGAACATGCTGCCAATAGCTCGCCTGGGAAACATCCAGAGAGGTCCAAGATTGTGTTTTTTAGACTGGCTGCCACGAGCTGAAACGAATGCAGCCAAGAGCGAGCGTCTGTGACTTACGGTTCAAGAGTTATTCACAGAAACATGGTTCTGAACTTTGCTGCCAGCCGCGAAAGCGAAAATAACCAAGATCGAGCGTCTAGGATTTACTTGTCAATAGCTCGCCTGGGAAACATCCAGAGAAGTCAAAGACCGTGCTTCTATACTAATGCCAGGCGCTGAGACGAATGCCGCCAAGATCGAGCGTCTATGACTTACGGTTCAAGAATTAGCCTCAGAAACAGTGGGAAACAGTGCTTCTATACTAATTGCCTGGCGCTGAGACGAATGCCGCCAAGATCGAGCGTCTATGACACGGTTCAAGAATTAGCCTCAGAAACAGTGGTTCTGAACATGCTGCCAATAGCTCGACTGGGAAACATCCAGAGAAGTCCAAGATAGTGTTTTTTAGACTGGCTGCCACGAGCTGAAACGAATGCAGCCAAGAGCGAGCGTCTGTGACTTACGGTTCAAAAGTTATTCACAGAAACATGGTTCTGAACTTTGCTGCCAGCCGCGAAAGCGAAAATAACCAAGATCGAGCGTCTAGGATTTACTTGTCAATAGCTCGCCTGGGAAACATCCAGAGAAGTCAAAGACAGTGCTTCTATACTAATTGCCAGGCGCTGAGACGAATGCCGCCAAGATCTAGCGTCTATGACTTACGGTTCAAGAATTAGCCTCAGAAACAGTGGGAAACAGTGCTTCTATACTAATTGCCCAGGCGCTGAGACGAATGCCGCCAAGATCGAGCGTCTATGACTTACGTTTCAAGAATTAGCCTCAGAAACAGTGGTTCTGAACATGCTGCCAATAGCTCGCCTGGGAAACATCCAGAGAAGTCCAAGATTGTGTTTTTTAGACTGGCTGCCACGAGCTGAAACGAATGCAGCCAAGAGCGAGCGTCTGTGACTTACGGTTCAAAAGTTATTCACAGAAACATGGTCTGAACTTTGCTGCCAGCCGCGAAAGCGAAATAACCAAGATCGAGCGTCTAGGATTTACTTGTCAATAGCTCGCCTGGGAAACATCCAGAGAAGTCAAAGACAGTGCTTCTATACTAATTGCCAGGCGCTGAGACGAATGCCGCCACGATCTAGCGTCTATGACTTACGGTTCAAGAATTAGCCTCAGAAACAGTGGGAAACAGTGCTTCTATACTAATTGCCAGGCGCTGAGACGAATGCCGCCAAGATCGAGCGTCTATGACTTACGGTTCAAGAATTAGCCTCAGAAACAGTGGGAAACAGTGCTTCTATACTAATTGCCAGGCGCTGAGACGAATGCCGCCAAGATCTAGCGTCTATGACTTACGGTTCAAGAATTAGCCTCAGAAACAGTGGGAAACAGTGCTTCTATACTAATTGCCAGGCGCTGAGACGAATGCCGCCAAGATCGAGCGTCTATGACTTACGGTTCAAGAATTAGCCTCAGAGACAGTGGGAAACAGTGCTTCTATACTAATTGCCAGGCGCTGAGACGAATGCCGCCAAGATCGAGCGTCTATGACTTACGGTTCAAGAATTAGCCTGAGAAACAGTGGTTCTGAACATGCTGCCAATAGCTCGCCTGGGAAACATCCAGAGAAGTCCAAGATTGTGTTTTTTAGACTGGCTGCCACGAGCTGAAACGAATGCAGCCAAGAGCGAGCGTCTGTGACTTACGGTTCAAAAGTTATTCACAGAAACATGGTTCTGAACTTTGCTGCCAGCCGCGAAAGCGAAAATAACCAAGATCGAGCGTCTAGGATTTACTTGTCAATAGCTCGCCTGGGAAACATCCAGAGAAGTCAAAGACAGTGCTTCTATACTAATTGCCAGGCGCTGAGACGAATGCCGCCAAGATCTAGCGTCTATGACTTACGGTTCAAGAATTAGCCTCAGAAACAGTGGGAAACAGTGCTTCTATACTAATTGCCAGGCGCTGAGACGAATGCCGCCAAGATCGAGCGTCTATGACTTACGTTTCAAGAATAGCCTCAGAAACAGTGGTTCATGAACATGCTGCCAATAGCTCGCCTGGGAAACATCCAGAGAAGTCCAAGATTGTGTTTTTTAGACTGGCTGCCACGAGCTGAAACGAATGCAGCCAAGAGCGAGCGTCTGTGACTTACGGTTCAAAAGTTATTCACAGAAACATGGTTCTGAACTTTGCTGCCAGCCGCGAAAGCGAAAATAACCAAGATCGAGCGTCTAGGATTTTCT
Source organism: Rhinoderma darwinii (assembly GCF_050947455.1). NCBI lineage: Eukaryota > Metazoa > Chordata > Amphibia > Anura > Rhinodermatidae > Rhinoderma > Rhinoderma darwinii. The sequence continues at coordinate 60,039 of NW_027463686.1, read as the reverse complement.
TGTCAATAGCTCGCCTGGGAAACATCCAGAGAAGTCAAAGACAGTGCTTCTATACTAATTGCCAGGCGCTGAGACGAATGCCGCCACGATCTAGCGTCTATGACTTACGGTTCAAGAATTAGCCTCAGAAACAGTGGGAAACAGTGCTTCTATACTAATTGCCAGGCGCTGAGACGAATGCCGCCAAGATCGAGCGTCTATGACTTACGGTTCAAGAATTAGCCTCAGAAACAGTGGGAAACAGTGCTTCTATACTAATTGCCAGGCGCTGAGACGAATGCCGCCAAGATCGAGCGTCTATGACTTACGGTTCAAGAATTAGCCTCTGAACATGCTGCCAATAGCTCGCCTGGAAACATCCAGAGAGGTCCAAGATTGTGTTTTTTAGACTGGCTGCCACGAGCTGAAACGAATGCAGCCAAGAGCGAGCGTCTGTGACTTACGGTTCAAGAGTTATTCACAGAAACATGGTTCTGAACTTTGCTGCCAGCCGCGAAAGCGAAAATAACCAAGATCGAGCGTCTAGGATTTACTTGTCAATAGCTCGCCTGGGAAACATCCAGAGAAGTCAAAGACCGTGCTTCTATACTAATTGCCAGGCGCTGAGACGAATGCCGCCAAGATCGAGCGTCTATGACTTACGGTTCAAGAATTAGCCTCAGAAACAGTGGTTCTGAACATGCTGCCAATAGCTCGCCTGGGAAAACATCCAGAGAAGTCCAAGATAGTGTTTTTTAGACTGGCTGCCACGAGCTGAAACGAATGCAGCCAAGAGCGAGCGTCTGTGACTTACGGTTCAAAAGTTATTCACAGAAACATGGTTCTGAACTTTGCTGCCAGCCGCGAAAGCGAAAATAACCAAGATCGAGCGTCTAGGATTTACTTGTCAATAGCTCGCCTGGGAAACATCCAGAGAAGTCAAAGACAGTGCTTCTATACTAATTGCCAGGCGCTGAGACGAATGCCGCCAAGATCTAGCGTCTATGACTTACGGTTCAAGAATTAGCCTCAGAAACAGTGGGGAAACAGTGCTTCTATACTAATTGCCTGGCGCTGAGACGAATGCCGCCAAGATCGAGCGTCTATGACACGGTTCAAGAATTAGCCTCAGAAACAGTGGTTCTGAACATGCTGCCAATAGCTCGACTGGGAAACATCCAGAGAAGTCCAAGATAGTGTTTTTTAGACTGGCTGCCACGAGCTGAAACGAATGCAGCCAAGAGCGAGCGTCTGTGACTTACGGTTCAAAAGTTATTCACAGAAACATGGTTCTGAACTTTGCTGCCAGCCGCGAAAGCGAAAATAACCAAGATCGAGCGTCTAGGATTTACTTGTCAATAGCTCGCCTGGGAAACATCCAGAGAAGTCAAAGACAGTGCTTCTATACTAATTGCCAGGCGCTGAGACGAATGCCGCCAAGATCTAGCGTCTATGACTTACGGTTCAAGAATTAGCCTCAGAAACAGTGGGAAACAGTGCTTCTATACTAATTGCCAGGCGCTGAGACGAATGCCGCCAAGATCGAGCGTCTATGACTTACGTTTCAAGAATTAGCCTCAGAAACAGTGGTTCTGAACATGCTGCCAATAGCTCGCCTGGGAAACATCCAGAGAAGTCCAAGATTGTGTTTTTTAGACTGGCTGCCACGAGCTGAAACGAATGCAGCCAAGAGCGAGCGTCTGTGACTTACGGTTCAAAAGTTATTCACAGAAACATGGTTCTGAACTTTGCTGCCAGCCGCGAAGCGAAAATAACCAAGATCGAGCGTCTAGGATTTACTTGTCAATAGCTCGCCTGGGAAACATCCAGAGAAGTCAAAGACAGTGCTTCTATACTAATTGCCAGGCGCTGAGACGAATGCCGCCACGATCTAGCGTCTATGACTTACGGTTCAAGAATTAGCCTCAGAAACAGTGGGAAACAGTGCTTCTATACTAATTGCCAGGCGCTGAGACGAATGCCGCCAAGATCGAGCGTCTATGACTTACGGTTCAAGAATTAGCCTCAGAAACAGTGGGAAACAGTGCTTCTATACTAATTGCCAGGCGCTGAGACGAATGCCGCCAAGATCTAGCGTCTATGACTTACGGTTCAAGAATTAGCCTCAGAAACAGTGGGAAACAGTGCTTCTATACTAATTGCCAGGCGCTGAGACGAATGCCGCCAAGATCGAGCGTCTATGACTTACGTTTCAAGAATTAGCCTCAGAAACAGTGGTTCTGAACATGCTGCCAATAGCTCGCCTGGGAAACATCCAGAGAAGTCCAAGATTGTGTTTTTTAGACTGGCTGCCACGAGCTGAAACGAATGCAGCCAAGAGCGAGCGTCTGTGACTTACGGTTCAAAAGTTATTCACAGAAACATGGTTCTGAACTTTGCTGCCAGCCGCGAAAGCGAAAATAACCAAGATCGAGCGTCTAGGATTTACTTGTCAATAGCTCGCCTGGGAAACATCCAGAGAAGTCAAAGACAGTGCTTCTATACTAATTGCCAGGCGCTGAGACGAATGCCGCCACGATCTAGCGTCTATGACTTACGGTTCAAGAATTAGCCTCAGAAACAGTGGGAAACAGTGCTTCTATACTAATTGCCAGGCGCTGAGACGAATGCCGCCAAGATCGAGCGTCTATGACTTACGGTTCAAGAATTAGCCTCAGAGACAGTGGGAAACAGTGCTTCTATACTAATTGCCAGGCGCTGAGACGAATGCCGCCAAGATCGAGCGTCTATGACTTACGGTTCAAGAATTAGCCTCAGAAACAGTGGTTCTGAACATGCTGCCAATAGCTCGCCTGGGAAACATCCAGAGAAGTCCAAGATTGTGTTTTTTAGACTGGCTGCCACGAGCTGAAACGAATGCAGCCAAGAGCGAGCGTCTGTGACTTACGGTTCAAAAGTTATTCACAGAAACATGGTTCTGAACTTTGCTGCCAGCCGCGAAAGCGAAAATAACCAAGATCGAGCGTCTAGGATTTACTTGTCAATAGCTCGCCTGGGAAACATCCAGAGAAGTCAAAGACAGTGCTTCTATACTAATTGCCAGGCGCTGAGACGAATGCCGCCAAGATCTAGCGTCTATGACTTACGGTTCAAGAATTAGCCTCAGAAACAGTGGGAAACAGTGCTTCTATACTAATTGCCAGGCGCTGAGACGAATGCCGCCAAGATCGAGCGTCTATGACTTACGGTTCAAGAATTAGCCTCAGAAACAGTGGGAAACAGTGCTTCTATACTAATTGCCAGGCGCTGAGACGAATGCCGCCAAGATCGAGCGTCTATGACTTACGGTTCAATAATTAGCCTCAGAAACAGTGGTTCTGAACATGCTGCCAATAGCTCGGCTGGGAAACATCCAGAGAAGTCCAAGATAGTGTTTTTTAGACTGGCTGCCACGAGCTGAAACGAATGCAGCCAAGAGCGAGCGTCTGTGACTTACGGTTCAAGAGTTATTCACAGAAACATGGTTCTGAACTTTGCTGCCAGCCGCGAAAGCGAAAATAACCAAGATCGAGCGTCTAGGATTTACTTGTCAATAGCTCGCCTGGGAAACATCCAGAGAAGTCAAAGACAGTGCTTCTATACTAATTGCCAGGCGCTGAGACGAATGCCGCCAAGATCTAGCGTCTATGACTTACGGTTCAAGAATTAGCCTCAGAAACAGTGGGAAACAGTGCTTCTATACTAATTGCCAGGCGCTGAGACGAATGCCGCCAAGATCGAGCGTCTATGACTTACGGTTCAAGAATTAGCCTCAGAAACAGTGGTTCTGAATATGCTGCCAATAGCTCGGCTGGGAAACATCCAGAGAAGTCCAAGATTGTGTTTTTTAGACTGGCTGCCACGAGCTGAAACGAATGCAGCCAAGAGCGAGCGTCTGTGACTTACGGTTCAAAAGTTATTCACAGAAACATGGTTCTGAACTTTGCTGCCAGCCGCGAAAGCGAAAATAACCAAGATCGAGCGTCTAGGATTTACTTGTCAATAGCTCGCCTGGGAAACATCCAGAGAAGTCAAAGACAGTGCTTCTATACTAATTGCCAGGCGCTGAGACGAATGCCGCCACGATCTAGCGTCTATGACTTACGGTTCAAGAATTAGCCTCAGAAACAGTGGGAAACAGTGCTTCTATACTAATTGCCAGGCGCTGAGACGAATGCCGCCAAGATCGAGCGTCTATGACTTACGGTTCAAGAATTAGCCTCAGAAACAGTGGGAAACAGTGCTTCAATACTAATTGCCAGGCGCTGAGACGAATGCCGCCAAGATCGAGCGTCTATGACTTACGGTTCAATAATTAGCCTCAGAAACAGTGGTTCTGAACATGCTGCCAATAGCTCGGCTGGGAAACATCCAGAGAAGTCCAAGATAGTGTTTTTTAGACTGGCTGCCACGAGCTGAAACGAATGCAGCCAAGAGCGAGCGTCTGTGACTTACGGTTCAAGAGTTATTCACAGAAACATGGTTCTGAACTTTGCTGCCAGCCGCGAAAGCGAAAATAACCAAGATCGAGCGTCTAGGATTTACTTGTCAATAGCTCGCCTGGGAAACATCCAGAGAAGTCAAAGACAGTGCTTCTATACTAATTGCCAGGCGCTGAGACGAATGCCGCCAAGATCTAGCGTCTATGACTTACGGTTCAAGAATTAGCCTCAGAAACAGTGGGAAACAGTGCTTCTATACTAATTGCCAGGCGCTGAGACGAATGCCGCCAAGATCGAGCGTCTATGACTTACGTTTCAAGAATTAGCCTCAGAAACAGTGGTTCTGAACATGCTGCCAATAGCTCGCCTGGGAAACATCCAGAGAAGTCCAAGATTGTGTTTTTTAGACTGGCTGCCACGAGCTGAAACGAATGCAGCCAAGAGCGAGCGTCTGTGACTTACGGTTCAAGAGTTATTCACAGAAACATGGTTCTGAACTTTGCTGCCAGCCGCGAAAGCGAAAATAACCAAGATCGAGCGTCTAGGATTTACTTGTCAATAGCTCGCCTGGGAAACATCCAGAGAAGTCAAAGACAGTGCTTCTATACTAATTGCCAGGCGCTGAGACGAATGCCGCCAAGATCTAGCGTCTATGACTTACGGTTCAAGAATTAGCCTCAGAAACAGTGGGAAACAGTGCTTCTATACTAATTGCCAGGCGCTGAGACGAATGCCGCCAAGATCGAGCCTCTATGACTTACGGTTCAAGAATTAGCCTCAGAAACAGTGGTTCTGAACATGCTGCCAATAGCTCGCCTGGGAAACATCCAGAGAAGTCCAAGATAGTGTTTTTTAGACTGGCTGCCACGAGCTGAAACGAATGCAGCCAAGAGTGAGCGTCTGTGACTTACGGTTCAAGAGTTATTCACAGAAACATGGTTCTGAACTTTGCTGCCAGCCGCGAAAGCGAAAATAACCAAGATCGAGCGTCTAGGATTTACTTGTCAATAGCTCGCCTGGGAAACATCCAGAGAAGTCAAAGACAGTGCTTCTATACTAATTGCCAGGCGCTGAGACGAATGCCGCCACGATCTAGCGTCTATGACTTACGGTTCAAGAATTAGCCTCAGAAACAGTGGGAAACAGTGCTTCTATACTAATTGCCAGGCGCTGAGACGAATGCCGCCAAGATCGAGCGTCTATGACTTACGGTTCAAGAATTAGCCTCTGAACATGCTGCCAATAGCTCGCCTGGGAAACACCCAGAGAGGTCCAAGATTGTGTTTTTTAGACTGGCTGCCACGAGCTGAAACGAATGCAGCCAAGAGCGAGCGTCTGTGACTTACGGTTCAAGAGTTATTCACAGAAACATGGTTCTGAACTTTGCTGCCAGCCGCGAAAGCGAAAATAACCAAGATCGAGTGTCTAGGATTTACTTGTCAATAGCTCGCCTGGGAAACATCCAGAGAAGTCAAAGACCGTGCTTCTATACTAATTGCCAGGCGCTGAGACGAATGCCGCCAAGATCGAGCGTCTAAGACTTACGGTTCAAGAATTAGCCTCAGAAACAGTGGTTCTGAACATGCTGCCAATAGCTCGCCTGGGAAACATCCAGAGAAGTCCAAGATAGTGTTTTTTAGACTGGCTGCCACGAGCTGAAACGAATGCAGCCAAGAGCGAGCGTCTGTGACTTACGGTTCAAGAGTTATTCACAGAAACATGGTTCTGAACTTTGCTGCCAGCCGCGAAAGCGAAAATAACCAAGATCGAGCGTCTAGGATTTACTTGTCAATAGCTCGCCTGGGAAACATCCAGAGAAGTCAAAGACAGTGCTTCTATACTAATTGCCAGGCGCTGAGACGAATGCCGCCACGATCTAGCGTCTATGACTTACGGTTCAAGAATTAGCCTCAGAAACAGTGGGAAACAGTGCTTCTATACTAATTGCCAGGCGCTGAGACGAATGCCGCCAAGATCGAGCGTCTATGACTTACGGTTCAAGAATTAGCCTCTGAACATGCTGCCAATAGCTCGCCTGGGAAACATCCAGAGAGGTCCAAGATTGTGTTTTTTAGACTGGCTGCCACGAGCTGAAACGAATGCAGCCAAGAGCGAGCGTCTGTGACTTACGGTTCAAGAGTTATTCACAGAAACATGGTTCTGAACTTTGCTGCCAGCCGCGAAAGCGAAAATAACCAAGATCGAGCGTCTAGGATTTACTTGTCAATAGCTCGCCTGGGAAACATCCAGAGAAGTCAAAGACCGTGCTTCTATACTAATTGACAGGCGCTGAGACGAATGCCGCCAAGATCTAGCGTCTATGACTTACGGTTCAAGAATTAGCCTCAGAAACAGTGGGAAACAGTGCTTCTATACTAATTGCCAGGCGCTGAGACGAATGCCGCCAAGATCGAGCGTCTATGACTTACGGTTCAAGAATTAGCCTCAGAAACAGTGGTTCTGAACATGCTGCCAATAGCTCGCCTGGGAAACATCCAGAGAAGTCCAAGATAGTGTTTTTTAGACTGGCTGCCACGAGCTGAAACGAATGCAGCCAAGAGCGAGCGTCTGTGACTTACGGTTCAAAAGTTATTCACAGAAACATGGTTCTGAACTTTGCTGCCAGCTGCGAAAGCGAAAATAACCAAGATCGAGCGTCTAGGATTTACTTGTCAATAGCTCGCCTGGGAAACATCCAGAGAAGTCAAAGACCGTGCTTCTATACTAATTGCCAGGCGCTGAGACGAATGCCGCCAATATCTAGCGTCTATGACTTACGGTTCAAGAATTAGCCTCAGAAACAGTGGGAAACAGTGCTTCTATACTAATTGCCAGGCGCTGAGACGAATGCCGCCAAGATCGAGCGTCTATGACTTACGGTTCAAGAATTAGCCTCAGAAACAGTGGTTCTGAACATGCTGCCAATAGCTCGCCTGGGAAACATCCAGAGAAGTCCAAGATAGTGTTTTTTAGACTGGCTGCCACGAGCTGAAACGAATGCAGCCAAGAGCGAGCGTCTGTGACTTACGGTTCAAAAGTTATTCACAGAAACATGGTTCTGAACTTTGCTGCCAGCCGCGAAAGCGAAAATAACCAAGATCGAGCGTCTAGGATTTACTTGTCAATAGCTCGCCTGGGAAACATCCAGAGAAGTCAAAGACAGTGCTTCCATACTAATTGCCAGGCGCTGAGACGAATGCCGCCAAGATCTAGCGTCTATGACTTACGGTTCAAGAATTAGCCTCAGAAACAGTGGGAAACAGTGCTTCCATACTAATTGCCAGGCGCTGAGACGAATGCCGCCAAGATCGAGCGTCTATGACTTACGGTTCAAGAATTAGCCTCAGAAACAGTGGTTCTGAATATGCTGCCAGTAGCTCGCCTGGGAAACATCCAGAGAAGTCCAAGATTGTGTTTTTTAGACTGGCTGCCACGAGCTGAAACGAATGCAGCCAAGAGCGAGCGTCTGTGACTTACGGTTCAAGAGTTATTCACAGAAACATGGTTCTGAACTTTGCTGCCAGCCGCGAAAGCGAAAATAACCAAGATCGAGCGTCTAGGATTTACTTGTCAATAGCTCGCCTGGGAAACATCCAGAGAAGTCAAAGACAGTGCTTCTATACTAATTGCCAGGCGCTGAGACGAATGCCGCCAAGATCTAGCGTCTATGACTTACGGTTCAAGAATTAGCCTCAGAAACAGTGGGAAACAGTGCTTCTATACTAATTGCCAGGCGCTGAGACGAATGCCGCCAAGATCGAGCGTCTATGACTTACGGTTCAAGAATTAGCCTCAGAAACAGTGGTTCTGAACATGCTGCCAATAGCTCGCCTGGGAAACATCCAGAGAAGTCCAAGATAGTGTTTTTTAGACTGGCTGCCACGAGCTGAAACGAATGCAGCCAAGAGCGAGCGTCTGTGACTTACGGTTCAAGAGTTATTCACAGAAACATGGTTCTGAACTTTGCTGCCAGCCGCGAAAGCGAAACTAACCAAGATCGAGCGTCTAGGATTTACTTGTCAATAGCTCGCCTGGGAAACATCCAGAGAAGTCAAAGACAGTGCTTCTATACTAATTGCCAGGCGCTGAGACGAATGCCGCCAAGATCTAGCGTCTATGACTTACGGTTCAAGAATTAGCCTCAGAAACAGTGGGAAACAGTGCTTCTATACTAATTGCCAGGCGCTGAGACGAATGCCGCCAAGATCGAGCGTCTATGACTTACGGTTCAAGAATTAGCCTCAGAAACAGTGGTTCTGAACATGCTGCCAATAGCTCGCCTGGGAAAATTCCAGAGAAGTCCAAGATTGTGTTTTTTAGACTGGCTGCCACGAGCTGAAACGAATGCAGCCAAGAGCGAGCGTCTGTGACTTACGGTTCAAGAGTTATTCACAGAAACATGGTTCTGAACTTTGCTGTCAGCCGCGAAAGCGAAAATAACCAAGATGGAGCGTCTAGGATTTACTTGTCAATAGCTCGCCTGGGAAACATCCAGAGAAGTCAAAGACAGTGCTTCTATACTAATTGCCAGGCGCTGAGACGAATGCCGCCAAGATCTAGCGTCTATGACTTACGGTTCAAGAATTAGCCTCAGAAACAGTGGGAAACAGTGCTTCTATACTAATTGCCAGGCGCTGAGACGAATGCCGCCAAGATCGAGCGTCTATGACTTACGGTTCAAGAATTAGCCTCTGAACATGCTGCCAATAGCTCGCCTGGAAAACATCCAGAGAGGTCCAAGATTGTGTTTTTTAGACTGGCTGCCACGAGCTGAAACGAATGCAGCCAAGAGCGAGCGTCTGTGACTTACGGTTCAAGAGTTATTCACAGAAACATGGTTCTGAACTTTGCTGCCAGCCGCGAAAGCGAAAATAACCAAGATCGAGCGTCTAGGATTTACTTGTCAATAGCTCGCCTGGGAAACATCCAGAGAAGTCAAAGACCGTGCTTCTATACTAATTGCCAGGCGCTGAGACGAATGCCGCCAAGATCTAGCGTCTATGACTTACGGTTCAAGAATTAGCCTCAGAAACAGTGGGAAACAGTGCTTCTATACTAATTGCCAGGCGCTGAGACGAATGCCGCCAAGATTGAGCGTCTATGACTTACGGTTCAAGAATTAGCCTCAGAAACAGTGGTTCTGAACATGCTGCCAATAGCTCGCCTGGGAAACATCCAGAGAAGTCCAAGATAGTGTTTTTTAGACTGGCTGCCACGAGCTGAAACGAATGCAGCCAAGAGCGAGCGTCTGTGACTTACGGTTCAAGAGTTATTCACAGAAACATGGTTCTGAACTTTGCTGCCAGCCGCGAAAGCGAAAATAACCAAGATCGAGCGTCTAGGATTTACTTGTCAATAGCTCGCCTGGGAAACATCCAGAGAAGTCAAAGACAGTGCTTCCATACTAATTGCCAGGCGCTGAGACGAATGCCGCCAAGATCTAGCGTCTATGACTTACGGTTCAAGAATTAGCCTCAGAAACAGCGGGAAACAGTGCTTCTATACTAATTGCCAGGCGCTGAGACGAATGCCGCCAAGATCGAGCGTCTATGACTTACGGTTCAAGAATTAGCCTCAGAAACAGTGGTTCTGAACATGCTGCCAATAGCTCGCCTGGGAAACATCCAGAGAAGTCCAAGATAGTGTTTTTTAGACTGGCTGCCACGAGCTGAAACGAATGCAGCCAAGAGCGAGCGTCTGTGACTTACGGTTCAAGAGTTATTCACAGAAACATGGTTCTGAACTTTGCTGCCAGCCGCGAAAGCGAAAATAACCAAGATCGAGCGTCTAGGATTTACTTGTCAATAGCTCGCCTGGGAAACATCCAGAGAAGTCAAAGACAGTGCTTCTATACTAATTGCCAGGCGCTGAGACGAATGCCGCCAAGATCTAGCGTCTATGACTTACGGTTCAAAAATTAGCCTCAGAAACAGTGGGAAACAGTGCTTCTATACTAATTGCCAGGCGCTGAGACGAATGCCGCCAAGATCGAGCGTCTATGACTTACGGTTCAAGAATTAGCCTCAGAAACAGTGGTTCTGAATATGCTGCCAGTAGCTCGCCTGGGAAACATCCAGAGAAGTCCAAGATTGTGTTTTTTAGACTGGCTGCCACGAGCTGAAACGAATGCAGCCAAGAGCGAGCGTCTGTGACTTACGGTTCAAGAGTTATTCACAGAAACATGGTTCTGAACTTTGCTGCCAGCCGCGAAAGCGAAAATAACCAAGATCGAGCGTCTAGGATTTACTTGTCAATAGCTCGCCTGGGAAACATCCAGAGAAGTCAAAGACAGTGCTTCTATACTAATTGCCAGGCGCTGAGACGAATGCCGCCAAGATCTAGCGTCTATGACTTACGGTTCAAGAATTAGCCTCAGAAACAGTGGGAAACAGTGCTTCTATACTAATTGCCAGGCGCTGAGACGAATGCCGCCAAGATCGAGCGTCTATGACTTACGGTTCAAGAATTAGCCTCTGAACATGCTGCCAATAGCTCGCCTGGGAAACATCCAGAGAGGTCCAAGATTGTGTTTTTTAGACTGGCTGCCACGAGCTGAAACGAATGCAGCCAAGAGCGAGCGTCTGTGACTTACGGTTCAAGAGTTATTCACAGAAACATGGTTCTGAACTTTGCTGCCAGCCGCGAAAGCGAAAATAACCAAGATCGAGCGTCTAGGATTTACTTGTCAATAGCTCGCCTGGGAAACATCCAGAGAAGTCAAAGACCGTGCTTCTATACTAATTGACAGGCGCTGAGACGAATGCCGCCAAGATCTAGCGTCTATGACTTACGGTTCAAGAATTAGCCTCAGAAACAGTGGGAAACAGTGCTTCTATACTAATTGCCAGGCGCTGAGACGAATGCCGCCAAGATCGAGCGTCTATGACTTACGGTTCAAGAATTAGCCTCAGAAACAGTGGTTCTGAACATGCTGCCAATAGCTCGCCTGGGAAACATCCAGAGAAGTCCAAGATAGTGTTTTTTAGACTGGCTGCCACGAGCTGAAACGAATGCAGCCAAGAGCGAGCGTCTGTGACTTACGGTTCAAAAGTTATTCACAGAAACATGGTTCTGAACTTTGCTGCCAGCCGCGAAAGCGAAAATAACCAAGATCGAGCGTCTAGGATTTACTTGTCAATAGCTCGCCTGGGAAACATCCAGAGAAGTCAAAGACCGTGCTTCTATACTAATTGCCAGGCGCTGAGACGAATGCCGCCAATATCTAGCGTCTATGACTTACGGTTCAAGAATTAGCCTCAGAAACAGTGGGAAACAGTGCTTCTATACTAATTGCCAGGCGCTGAGACGAATGCCGCCAAGATCGAGCGTCTATGACTTACGGTTCAAGAATTAGCCTCAGAAACAGTGGTTCTGAACATGCTGCCAATAGCTCGCCTGGGAAACATCCAGAGAAGTCCAAGATAGTGTTTTTTAGACTGGCTGCCACGAGCTGAAACGAATGCAGCCAAGAGCGAGCGTCTGTGACTTACGGTTCAAAAGTTATTCACAGAAACATGGTTCTGAACTTTGCTGCCAGCCGCGAAAGCGAAAATAACCAAGATCGAGCGTCTAGGATTTACTTGTCAATAGCTCGCCTGGGAAACATCCAGAGAAGTCAAAGACAGTGCTTCCATACTAATTGCCAGGCGCTGAGACGAATGCCGCCAAGATCTAGCGTCTATGACTTACGGTTCAAGAATTAGCCTCAGAAACAGTGGGAAACAGTGCTTCCATACTAATTGCCAGGCGCTGAGACGAATGCCGCCAAGATCGAGCGTCTATGACTTACGGTTCAAGAATTAGCCTCAGAAACAGTGGTTCTGAATATGCTGCCAGTAGCTCGCCTGGGAAACATCCAGAGAAGTCCAAGATTGTGTTTTTTAGACTGGCTGCCACGAGCTGAAACGAATGCAGCCAAGAGCGAGCGTCTGTGACTTACGGTTCAAGAGTTATTCACAGAAACATGGTTCTGAACTTTGCTGCCAGCCGCGAAAGCGAAAATAACCAAGATCGAGCGTCTAGGATTTACTTGTCAATAGCTCGCCTGGGAAACATCCAGAGAAGTCAAAGACAGTGCTTCTATACTAATTGCCAGGCGCTGAGACGAATGCCGCCAAGATCTAGCGTCTATGACTTACGGTTCAAGAATTAGCCTCAGAAACAGTGGGAAACAGTGCTTCTATACTAATTGCCAGGCGCTGAGACGAATGCCGCCAAGATCGAGCGTCTATGACTTACGGTTCAAGAATTAGCCTCAGAAACAGTGGTTCTGAACATGCTGCCAATAGCTCGCCTGGGAAACATCCAGAGAAGTCCAAGATAGTGTTTTTTAGACTGGCTGCCACGAGCTGAAACGAATGCAGCCAAGAGCGAGCGTCTGTGACTTACGGTTCAAGAGTTATTCACAGAAACATGGTTCTGAACTTTGCTGCCAGCCGCGAAAGCGAAACTAACCAAGATCGAGCGTCTAGGATTTACTTGTCAATAGCTCGCCTGGGAAACATCCAGAGAAGTCAAAGACAGTGCTTCTATACTAATTGCCAGGCGCTGAGACGAATGCCGCCAAGATCTAGCGTCTATGACTTACGGTTCAAGAATTAGCCTCAGAAACAGTGGGAAACAGTGCTTCTATACTAATTGCCAGGCGCTGAGACGAATGCCGCCAAGATCGAGCGTCTATGACTTACGGTTCAAGAATTAGCCTCAGAAACAGTGGTTCTGAACATGCTGCCAATAGCTCGCCTGGGAAAATTCCAGAGAAGTCCAAGATTGTGTTTTTTAGACTGGCTGCCACGAGCTGAAACGAATGCAGCCAAGAGCGAGCGTCTGTGACTTACGGTTCAAGAGTTATTCACAGAAACATGGTTCTGAACTTTGCTGTCAGCCGCGAAAGCGAAAATAACCAAGATGGAGCGTCTAGGATTTACTTGTCAATAGCTCGCCTGGGAAACATCCAGAGAAGTCAAAGACAGTGCTTCTATACTAATTGCCAGGCGCTGAGACGAATGCCGCCAAGATCTAGCGTCTATGACTTACGGTTCAAGAATTAGCCTCAGAAACAGTGGGAAACAGTGCTTCTATACTAATTGCCAGGCGCTGAGACGAATGCCGCCAAGATCGAGCGTCTATGACTTACGGTTCAAGAATTAGCCTCTGAACATGCTGCCAATAGCTCGCCTGGAAAACATCCAGAGAGGTCCAAGATTGTGTTTTTTAGACTGGCTGCCACGAGCTGAAACGAATGCAGCCAAGAGCGAGCGTCTGTGACTTACGGTTCAAGAGTTATTCACAGAAACATGGTTCTGAACTTTGCTGCCAGCCGCGAAAGCGAAAATAACCAAGATCGAGCGTCTAGGATTTACTTGTCAATAGCTCGCCTGGGAAACATCCAGAGAAGTCAAAGACCGTGCTTCTATACTAATTGCCAGGCGCTGAGACGAATGCCGCCAAGATCTAGCGTCTATGACTTACGGTTCAAGAATTAGCCTCAGAAACAGTGGGAAACAGTGCTTCTATACTAATTGCCAGGCGCTGAGACGAATGCCGCCAAGATTGAGCGTCTATGACTTACGGTTCAAGAATTAGCCTCAGAAACAGTGGTTCTGAACATGCTGCCAATAGCTCGCCTGGGAAACATCCAGAGAAGTCCAAGATAGTGTTTTTTAGACTGGCTGCCACGAGCTGAAACGAATGCAGCCAAGAGCGAGCGTCTGTGACTTACGGTTCAAGAGTTATTCACAGAAACATGGTTCTGAACTTTGCTGCCAGCCGCGAAAGCGAAAATAACCAAGATCGAGCGTCTAGGATTTACTTGTCAATAGCTCGCCTGGGAAACATCCAGAGAAGTCAAAGACAGTGCTTCCATACTAATTGCCAGGCGCTGAGACGAATGCCGCCAAGATCTAGCGTCTATGACTTACGGTTCAAGAATTAGCCTCAGAAACAGCGGGAAACAGTGCTTCTATACTAATTGCCAGGCGCTGAGACGAATGCCGCCAAGATCGAGCGTCTATGACTTACGGTTCAAGAATTAGCCTCAGAAACAGTGGTTCTGAACATGCTGCCAATAGCTCGCCTGGGAAACATCCAGAGAAGTCCAAGATAGTGTTTTTTAGACTGGCTGCCACGAGCTGAAACGAATGCAGCCAAGAGCGAGCGTCTGTGACTTACGGTTCAAGAGTTATTCACAGAAACATGGTTCTGAACTTTGCTGCCAGCCGCGAAAGCGAAAATAACCAAGATCGAGCGTCTAGGATTTACTTGTCAATAGCTCGCCTGGGAAACATCCAGAGAAGTCAAAGACAGTGCTTCTATACTAATTGCCAGGCGCTGAGACGAATGCCGCCAAGATCTAGCGTCTATGACTTACGGTTCAAAAATTAGCCTCAGAAACAGTGGGAAACAGTGCTTCTATACTAATTGCCAGGCGCTGAGACGAATGCCGCCAAGATCGAGCGTCTATGACTTACGGTTCAAGAATTAGCCTCAGAAACAGTGGTTCTGAATATGCTGCCAGTAGCTCGCCTGGGAAACATCCAGAGAAGTCCAAGATTGTGTTTTTTAGACTGGCTGCCACGAGCTGAAACGAATGCAGCCAAGAGCGAGCGTCTGTGACTTACGGTTCAAGAGTTATTCACAGAAACATGGTTCTGAACTTTGCTGCCAGCCGCGAAAGCGAAAATAACCAAGATCGAGCGTCTAGGATTTACTTGTCAATAGCTCGCCTGGGAAACATCCAGAGAAGTCAAAGACAGTGCTTCTATACTAATTGCCAGGCGCTGAGACGAATGCCGCCAAGATCTAGCGTCTATGACTTACGGTTCAAGAATTAGCCTCAGAAACAGTGGGAAACAGTGCTTCTATACTAATTGCCAGGCGCTGAGACGAATGCCGCCAAGATCGAGCGTCTATGACTTACGGTTCAAGAATTAGCCTCAGAAACAGTGGTTCTGAACATGCTGCCAATAGCTCGCCTGGGAAACATCCAGAGAAGTCCAAGATAGTGTTTTTTAGACTGGCTGCCACGAGCTGAAACGAATGCAGCCAAGAGCGAGCGTCTGTGACTTACGGTTCAAGAGTTATTCACAGAAACATGGTTCTGAACTTTGCTGCCAGCCGCGAAAGCGAAACTAACCAAGATCGAGCGTCTAGGATTTACTTGTCAATAGCTCGCCTGGGAAACATCCAGAGAAGTCAAAGACAGTGCTTCTATACTAATTGCCAGGCGCTGAGACGAATGCCGCCAAGATCTAGCGTCTATGACTTACGGTTCAAGAATTAGCCTCAGAAACAGTGGGAAACAGTGCTTCTATACTAATTGCCAGGCGCTGAGACGAATGCCGCCAAGATTGAGCGTCTATGACTTACGGTTCAAGAATTAGCCTCAGAAACAGTGGTTCTGAACATGCTGCCAATAGCTCGCCTGGGAAACATCCAGAGAAGTCCAAGATAGTGTTTTTTAGACTGGCTGCCACGAGCTGAAACGAATGCAGCCAAGAGCGAGCGTCTGTGACTTACGGTTCAAGTGTTATTCACAGAAACATGGTTCTGAACTTTGCTGCCAGCCGCGAAAGCGAAAATAACCAAGATCGAGCGTCTAGGATTTACTTGTCAATAGCTCGCCTGGGAAACATCCAGAGAAGTCAAAGACAGTGCTTCTATACTAATTGCCAGGCGCTGAGACGAATGCCGCCAAGATCTAGCGTCTATGACTTACGGTTCAAGAATTAGCCTCAGAAACAGTGGGAAACAGTGCTTCTATACTAATTGCCAGGCGCTGAGACGAATGCCGCCAAGATCGAGCGTCTATGACTTACGGTTCAAGAATTAGCCTCAGAAACAGTGGTTCTGAACATGCTGCCAATAGCTCGCCTGGGAAACATCCAGAGAAGTCCAAGATAGTGTTTTTTAGACTGGCTGCCACGAGCTGAAACGAATGCAGCCAAGAGCGAGCGTCTGTGACTTACGGTTCAAGAGTTATTCACAGAAACATGGTTCTGAACTTTGCTGCCAGCCGCGAAAGCGAAACTAACCAAGATCGAGCGTCTAGGATTTACTTGTCAATAGCTCGCCTGGGAAACATCCAGAGAAGTCAAAGACAGTGCTTCTATACTAATTGCCAGGCGCTGAGACGAATGCCGCCAAGATCTAGCGTCTATGACTTACGGTTCAAGAATTAGCCTCAGAAACAGTGGGAAACAGTGCTTCTATACTAATTGCCAGGCGCTGAGACGAATGCCGCCAAGATCGAGCGTCTATGACTTACGGTTCAAGAATTAGCCTCTGAACATGCTGCCAATAGCTCGCCTGGAAAACATCCAGAGAGGTCCAAGATTGTGTTTTTTAGACTGGCTGCCACGAGCTGAAACGAATGCAGCCAAGAGCGAGCGTCTGTGACTTACGGTTCAAGAGTTATTCACAGAAACATGGTTCTGAACTTTGCTGCCAGCCGCGAAAGCGAAAATAACCAAGATCGAGCGTCTAGGATTTACTTGTCAATAGCTCGCCTGGGAAACATCCAGAGAAGTCAAAGACCGTGCTTCTATACTAATTGCCAGGCGCTGAGACGAATGCCGCCAAGATCTAGCGTCTATGACTTACGGTTCAAGAATTAGCCTCAGAAACAGTGGGAAACAGTGCTTCTATACTAATTGCCAGGCGCTGAGACGAATGCCGCCAAGATTGAGCGTCTATGACTTACGGTTCAAGAATTAGCCTCAGAAACAGTGGTTCTGAACATGCTGCCAATAGCTCGCCTGGGAAACATCCAGAGAAGTCCAAGATAGTGTTTTTTTGACTGGCTGCCACGAGCTGAAACGAATGCAGCCAAGAGCGAGCGTCTGTGACTTACGGTTCAAGAGTTATTCACAGAAACATGGTTCTGAACTTTGCTGCCAGCCGCGAAAGCGAAACTAACCAAGATCGAGCGTCTAGGATTTACTTGTCAATAGCTCGCCTGGGAAACATCCAGAGAAGTCAAAGACAGTGCTTCTATACTAATTGCCAGGCGCTGAGACGAATGCCGCCAAGATCTAGCGTCTATGACTTACGGTTCAAGAATTAGCCTCAGAAACAGTGGGAAACAGTGCTTCTATACTAATTGCCAGGAGCTGAGACGAATGCCGCCAAGATCGAGCGTCTATGACTTACGGTTCAAGAATTAGCCTCAGAAACAGTGGTTCTGAACATGCTGCCAATAGCTCGCCTGGGAAACATCCAGAGAAGTCCAAGATAGTGTTTTTTAGACTGGCTGCCACGAGCTGAAACGAATGCAGCCAAGAGCGAGCGTCTGTGACTTACGGTTCAAGAGTTATTCACAGAAACATGGTTCTGAACTTTGCTGCCAGCCGCGAAAGCGAAACTAACCAAGATCGAGCGTCTAGGATTTACTTGTCAATAGCTCGCCTGGGAAACATCCAGAGAAGTCAAAGACAGTGCTTCTATACTAATTGCCAGGCGCTGAGACGAATGCCGCCAAGATCTAGCGTCTATGACTTACGGTTCAAGAATTAGCCTCAGAAACAGTGGGAAACAGTGCTTCTATACTAATTGCCAGGCGCTGAGACGAATGCCGCCAAGATCGAGCGTCTATGACTTACGGTTCAAGAATTAGCCTCTGAACATGCTGCCAATAGCTCGCCTGGGAAACATCCAGAGAGGTCCAAGATTGTGTTTTTTAGACTGGCTGCCACGAGCTGAAACGAATGCAGCCAAGAGCGAGCGTCTGTGACTTACGGTTCAAGAGTTATTCACAGAAACATGGTTCTGAACTTTGCTGCCAGCCGCGAAAGCGAAAATAACCAAGATCGAGCGTCTAGGATTTACTTGTCAATAGCTCGCCTGGGAAACATCCAGAGAAGTCAAAGACCGTGCTTCTATACTAATTGCCAGGCGCTGAGACGAATGCCGCCAAGATCGAGCGTCTAAGACTTACGGTTTAAGAATTAGCCACAGAAACAGTGGTTCTGAACATGCTGCCAATAGCTCGCCTGGGAAACATCCAGAGAAGTCCAAGATAGTGTTTTTTAGACTGGCTGCCACGAGCTGAAACGAATGCAGCCAAGAGCGAGCGTCTGTGACTTACGGTTCAAGAGTTATTCACAGAAACATGGTTCTGAACTTTGCTGCCAGCCGCGAAAGCGAAAATAACCAAGATCGAGCGTCTAGGATTTACTTGTCAATAGCTCGCCTGGGAAACATCCAGAGAAGTCAAAGACAGTGCTTCTATACTAATTGCCAGGCGCTGAGACGAATGCCGCCAAGATCTAGCGTCTATGACTTACGGTTCAAGAATTAGCCTCAGAAACAGTGGGAAACAGTGCTTCTATACTAATTGCCAGGCGCTGAGACGAATGCCGCCAAGATCGAGCGTCTATGACTTACGGTTCAAGAATTAGCCTCTGAACATGCTGCCAATAGCTCGCCTGGGAAACATCCAGAGAGGTCCAAGATTGTGTTTTTTAGACTGGCTGCCACGAGCTGAAACGAATGCAGCCAAGAGCGAGCGTCTGTGACTTACGGTTCAAAAGTTATTCACAGAAACATGGTTCTGAACTTTGCTGCCAGCCGCGAAAGCGAAAATAACCAAGATCGAGCGTCTAGGATTTACTTGTCAATAGCTCGCCTGGGAAACATCCAGAGAAGTCAAAGACAGTGCTTCTATACTAATTGCCAGGCGCTGAGACGAATGCCGCCAAGATCTAGCGTCTATGACTTACGGTTCAAGAATTAGCCTCAGAAACAGTGGGAAACAGTGCTTCTATACTAATTGCCAGGCGCTGAGACGAATGCCGCCAAGATCGAGCGTCTATGACTTACGGTTCAAGAATTAGCCTCAGAAACAGTGGGAAACAGTGCTTCTATACTAATTGCCAGGCGCTGAGACGAATGCCGCCAAGATCGAGCGTCTATGACTTACGTTTCAAGAATTAGCCTCAGAAACAGTGGTTCTGAACATGCTGCCAATAGCTCGCCTGGGAAACATCCAGAGAAATCCAAGATAGTGTTTTTTAGACTGGCTGCCACGAGCTGAAACGAATGCAGCCAAGAGCGAGCGTCTGTGACTTACGGTTCAAAAGTTATTCACAGAAACATGGTTCTGAACTTTGCTGCCAGCCGCGAAAGCGAAAATAACCAAGATCGAGCGTCTAGGATTTACTTGTCAATAGCTCGCCTGGGAAACATCCAGAGAAGTCAAAGACAGTGCTTCTATACTAATTGCCAGGCGCTGAGACGAATGCCGCCACGATCTAGCGTCTATGACTTACGGTTCAAGAATTAGCCTCAGAAACAGTGGGAAACAGTGCTTCTATACTAATTGCCAGGCGCTGAGACGAATGCCGCCAAGATCGAGCGTCTATGACTTACGGTTCAAGAATTAGCCTCAGAAACAGTGGGAAACAGTGCTTCTATACTAATTGCCAGGCGCTGAGACGAATGCCGCCAAGATCGAGCGTCTATGACTTACGGTTCAAGAATTAGCCTCTGAAAATGCTGCCAATAGCTCGCCTGGGAAACATCCAGAGAGGTCCAAGATTGTGTTTTTTAGACTGGCTGCCACGAGCTGAAACGAATGCAGCCAAGAGCGAGCGTCTGTGACTTACGGTTCAAGAGTTATTCACAGAAACATGGTTCTGAACTTTGCTGCCAGCCGCGAAAGCGAAAATAACCAAGATCGAGCGTCTAGGATTTACTTGTCAATAGCTCGCCTGGGAAACATCCAGAGAAGTCAAAGACCGTGCTTCTATACTAATTGCCAGGCGCTGAGACGAATGCCGCCAAGATCAAGCGTCTATGACTTACGGTTCAAGAATTAGCCTCAGAAACAGTGGGAAACAGTGCTTCTATACTAATTGCCAGGCGCTGAGACGAATGCCGCCAAGATCGAGCGTCTATGACTTACGGTTCAAGAATTAGCCTCAGAAACAGTGGTTCTGAACATGCTGCCAATAGCTCGCCTGGGAAACATCCAGAGAAGTCCAAGATAGTGTTTTTTTAGACTGGCTGCCACGAGCTGAAACGAATGCAGCCAAGAGCGAGCGTCTGTGACTTACGGTTCAAGAGTTATTCACAGAAACATGGTTCTGAACTTTGCTGCCAGCCGCGAAAGCGAAAATAACCAAGATCGAGCGTCTAGGACTTACTTGTCAATAGCTCGCCTGGAAAACATCCAGAGAAGTCAAAGACCGTGCTTCTATACTAATTGCCAGGCGCTGAGACGAATGCCGCCAAGATCTAGCGTCTATGACTTACGGTTCAAGAATTAGCCTCAGAAACAGTGGGAAACAGTGCTTCTATACTAATTGCCAGGCGCTGAGACGAATGCCGCCAAGATCGAGCGTCTATGACTTACGGTTCAAGAATTAGCCTCAGAAACAGTGGTTCTGAACATGCTGCCAATAGCTCGCCTGGGAAACATCCAGAGAAGTCCAAGATAGTGTTTTTTAGACTGGCTGCCACGAGCTGAAACGAATGCAGCCAAGAGCGAGCGTCTGTGACTTACGGTTCAAGAGTTATTCACAGAAACATGGTTCTGAACTTTGCTGCCAGCCGCGAAAGCGAAAATAACCAAGATCGAGCGTCTAGGATTTACTTGTCAATAGCTCGCCTGGGAAACATCCAGAGAAGTCAAAGACAGTGCTTCTATACTAATTGCCAGGCGCTGAGACGAATGCCGCCACGATCTAGCGTCTATGACTTACGGTTCAAGAATTAGCCTCAGAAACAGTGGGAAACAGTGCTTCTATACTAATTGCAAGGCGCTGAGACGAATGCCGCCAAGATCGAGCGTCTATGACACGGTTCAAGAATTAGCCTCAGAAACAGTGGTTCTGAACATGCTGCCAATAGCTCGCCTGGGAAACATCCAGAGAAGTCCAAGATAGTGTTTTTTAGAAGGGCTGCCACGAGCTGAAACGAATGCAGCCAAGAGCGAGCGTCTGTGACTTACGGTTCAAAAGTTATTCACAGAAACATGGTTCTGAACTTTGCTGCCAGCCGCGAAAGCGAAAATAACCAAGATCGAGCGTCTAGGATTTACTTGTCAATAGCTCGCCTGGGAAACATCCAGAGAAGTCAAAGACAGTGCTTCTATACTAATTGCCAGGCGCTGAGACGAATGCCGCCAAGATCTAGCGTCTATGACTTACGGTTCAAGAATTAGCCTCAGAAACAGTGGTTCTGAACATGCTGCCAATAGCTCGCCTGGGAAACATCCAGAGAAGTCCAAGATAGTGTTTTTTAGACTGGCTGCCACGAGCTGAAACGAATGCAGCCAAGAGCGAGCGTCTGTGACTTACGGTTCAAAAGTTATTCACAGAAACATGGTTCTGAACTTTGCTGCCAGCCGCGAAAGCGAAAATAACCAAGATCGAGCGTCTAGGATTTACTTGTCAATAGCTCGCCTGGGAAACATCCAGAGAAGTCAAAGACAGTGCTTCTATACTAATTGCCAGGCGCTGAGACGAATGCCGCCAAGATCTAGCGTCTATGACTTACGGTTCAAGAATTAGCCTCAGAAACAGTGGGAAACAGTGCTTCTATACTAATTGCCAGGCGCTGAGACGAATGCCGCCAAGATCGAGCGTCTATGACTTACGTTTCAAGAATTAGCCTCAGAAACAGTGGTTCTGAACATGCTGCCAATAGCTCGCCTGGGAAACATCCAGAGAAGTCCAAGATTGTGTTTTTTAGACTGGCTGCCACGAGCTGAAACGAATGCAGCCAAGAGCGAGCGTCTGTGACTTACGGTTAAAAAGTTATTCACAGAAACATGGTTCTGAACTTTGCTGCCAGCCGCGAAAGCGAAAATAACCAAGATCGAGCGTCTAGGATTTACTTGTCAATAGCTCGCCTGGGAAACATCCAGAGAAGTCAAAGACAGTGCTTCTATACTAATTGCCAGGCGCTGAGACGAATGCCGCCACGATCTAGCGTCTATGACTTACGGTTCAAGAATTAGCCTCAGAAACAGTGGGAAACAGTGCTTCTATACTAATTGCCAGGCGCTGAGACGAATGCCGCCAAGATCGAGCGTCTATGACTTACGGTTCAAGAATTAGCCTCAGAAACAGTGGTTCTGAACATGCTGCCAATAGCTCGCCTGGGAAACATCCAGAGAAGTCCAAGATAGTGTTTTTTTTAGACTGGCTGCCACGAGCTGAAACGAATGCAGCCAAGAGCGAGCGTCTGTGACTTACGGTTCAAGAGTTATTCACAGAAACATGGTTCTGAACTTTGCTGCCAGCCGCGAAAGCGAAAATAACCAAGATCGAGCGTCTAGGATTTACTTGTCAATAGCTCGCCTGGGAAACATCCAGAGAAGTCAAAGACCGTGCTTCTATACTAATTGCCAGGCGCTGAGACGAATGCCGCCAAGATCTAGCGTCTATGACTTACGGTTCAAGAATTAGCCTCAGAAACAGTGGGAAACAGTGCTTCTATACTAATTGCCAGGCGCTGAGACGAATGCCGCCAAGATCGAGCGTCTATGACTTACGGTTCAAGAATTAGCCTCAGAAACAGTGGTTCTGAACATGCTGCCAATAGCTCGCCTGGGAAACATCCAGAGAAGTCCAAGATAGTGTTTTTTAGACTGGCTGCCACGAGCTGAAACGAATGCAGCCAAGAGCGAGCGTCTGTGACTTACGGTTCAAGAGTTATTCACAGAAACATGGTTCTGAACTTTGCTGCCAGCCGCGAAAGCGAAAATAACCAAGATCGAGCGTCTAGGATTTACTTGTCAATAGCTCGCCTGGGAAACATCCAGAGAAGTCAAAGACAGTGCTTCTATACTAATTGCCAGGCGCTGAGACGAATGCCGCCACGATCTAGCGTCTATGACTTACGGTTCAAGAATTAGCCTCAGAAACAGTGGGAAACAGTGCTTCTATACTAATTGCCAGGCGCTGAGACGAATGCCGCCAAGATCGAGCGTCTATGACACGGTTCAAGAATTAGCCTCAGAAACAGTGGTTCTGAACATGCTGCCAATAGCTCGCCTGGGAAACATCCAGAGAAGTCCAAGATAGTGTTTTTTAGACTGGCTGCCACGAGCTGAAACGAATGCAGCCAAGAGCGAGCGTCTGTGACTTACGGTTCAAAAGTTATTCACAGAAACATGGTTCTGAACTTTGCTGCCAGCCGCGAAAGCGAAAATAACCAAGATCGAGCGTCTTGGATTTACTTGTCAATAGCTCGCCTGGGAAACATCCAGAGAAGTCAAAGACAGTGCTTCTATACTAATTGCCAGGCGCTGAGACGAATGCCGCCAAGATCGAGCGTCTATGACACGGTTCAAGAATTAGCCTCAGAAACAGTGGTTCTGAACATGCTGCCAATAGCTCGCCTGGGAAACATCCAGAGAAGTCCAAGATAGTGTTTTTTAGACTGGCTGCCACGAGCTGAAACGAATGCAGCCAAGAGCGAGCGTCTGTGACTTACGGTTCAAAAGTTATTCACAGAAACATGGTTCTGAACTTTGCTGCCAGCCGCGAAAGCGAAAATAACCAAGATCGAGCGTCTTGGATTTACTTGTCAATAGCTCGCCTGGGAAACATCCAGAGAAGTCAAAGACAGTGCTTCTATACTAATTGCCAGGCGCTGAGACGAATGCCGCCAAGATCTAGCGTCTATGACTTACGGTTCAAGAATTAGCCTCAGAAACAGTGGGAAACAGTGCTTCTATACTAATTGCCAGGCGCTGAGACGAATGCCGCCAAGATCGAGCGTCTATGACACGGTTCAAGAATTAGCCTCAGAAACAGTGGTTCTGAACATGCTGCCAATAGCTCGACTGGGAAACATCCAGAGAAGTACAAGATAGTGTTTTTTAGAAGGGCTGCCACGAGCTGAAACGAATGCAGCCAAGAGCGAGCGTCTGTGACTTACGGTTCAAGAGTATTCACAGAAACATGGTTCTGAACTTTGCTGCCAGCCGCGAAAGCGAAAATAACCAAGATCGAGCGTCTAGGATTTACTTGTCAATAGCTCGCCTGGGAAACATCCAGAGAAGTCAAAGACAGTGCTTCTATACTAATTGCCAGGCGCTGAGACGAATGCCGCCAAGATCTAGCGTCTATGACTTACGGTTCAAGAATTAGCCTCAGAAACAGTGGTTCTGAACATGCTGCCAATAGCTCGCCTGGGAAACATCCAGAGAAGTCCAAGATAGTGTTTTTTAGACTGGCTGCCACGAGCTGAAACGAATGCAGCCAAGAGCGAGCGTCTGTGACTTACGGTTCAAAAGTTATTCACAGAAACATGGTTCTGAACTTTGCTGCCAGCCGCGAAAGCGAAAATAACCAAGATCGAGCGTCTAGGATTTACTTGTCAATAGCTCGCCTGGGAAACATCCAGAGAAGTCAAAGACAGTGCTTCTATACTAATTGCCAGGCGCTGAGACGAATGCCGCCAAGATCTAGCGTCTATGACTTACGGTTCAAGAATTAGCCTCAGAAACAGTGGGAAACAGTGCTTCTATACTAATTGCCAGGCGCTGAGACGAATGCCGCCAAGATCGAGCGTCTATGACTTACGTTTCAAGAATTAGCCTCAGAAACAGTGGTTCTGAACATGCTGCCAATAGCTCGCCTGGGAAACATCCAGAGAAGTCCAAGATTGTGTTTTTTAGACTGGCTGCCACGAGCTGAAACGAATGCAGCCAAGAGCGAGCGTCTGTGACTTACGGTTAAAAAGTTATTCACAGAAACATGGTTCTGAACTTTGCTGCCAGCCGCGAAAGCGAAAATAACCAAGATCGAGCGTCTAGGATTTACTTGTCAATAGCTCGCCTGGGAAACATCCAGAGAAGTCAAAGACAGTGCTTCTATACTAATTGCCAGGCGCTGAGACGAATGCCGCCACGATCTAGCGTCTATGACTTACGGTTCAAGAATTAGCCTCAGAAACAGTGGGAAACAGTGCTTCTATACTAATTGCCAGGCGCTGAGACGAATGCCGCCAAGATCGAGCGTCTATGACTTACGGTTCAAGAATTAGCCTCTGAACATGCTGCCAATAGCTCGCCTGGAAAACATCCAGAGAGGTCCAAGATTGTGTTTTTTAAACTGGCTGCCACGAGCTGAAACGAATGCAGCCAAGAGCGAGCGTCTGTGACTTACGGTTCAAGAGTTATTCACAGAAACATGGTTCTGAACTTTGCTGCCAGCCGCGAAAGCGAAACTAACCAAGATCGAGCGTCTAGGATTTACTTGTCAATAGCTCGCCTGGGAAACATCCAGAGAAGTCAAAGACCGTGCTTCTATACTAATTGCCAGGCGCTGAGACGAATGGCGCCAAGATCTAGCGTCTATGACTTACGGTTCAAGAATTAGCCTCAGAAACAGTGGGAAACAGTGCTTCTATACTAATTGCCAGGCGCTGAGACGAATGCCGCCAAGATCGAGCGTCTATGACTTACGGTTCAAGAATTAGCCTCAGAAACAGTGGTTCTGAACATGCTGCCAATAGCTCGCCTGGGAAACATCCAGAGAAGTCCAAGATAGTGTTTTTTAGACTGGCTGCCACGAGCTGAAACGAATGCAGCCAAGAGCGAGCGTCTGTGACTTACGGTTCAAGAGTTATTCACAGAAACATGGTTCTGAACTTTGCTGCCAGCCGCGAAAGCGAAAATAACCAAGATCGAGCGTCTAGGATTTACTTGTCAATAGCTCGCCTGGGAAACATCCAGAGAAGTCAAAGACCGTGCTTCTATACTAATTGCCAGGCGCTGAGACGAATGCCGCCAAGATCTAGCGTCTATGACTTACGGTTCAAGAATTAGCCTCAGAAACAGTGGGAAACAGTGCTTCTATACTAATTGCCAGGCGCTGAGACGAATGCCGCCAAGATCGAGCGTCTATGACTTACGGTTCAAGAATTAGCCTCAGAAACAGTGGTTCTGAACATGCTGCCAATAGCTCGCCTGGGAAACATCCAGAGAAGTCCAAGATAGTGTTTTTTAGAAGGGCTGCCACGAGCTGAAACGAATGCAGCCAAGAGCGAGCGTCTGTGACTTACGGTTCAAAAGTTATTCACAGAAACATGGTTCTGAACTTTGCTGCCAGCCGCGAAAGCGAAAATAACCAAGATCGAGCGTCTAGGATTTACTTGTCAATAGCTCGCCTGGGAAACATCCAGAGAAGTCAAAGACAGTGCTTCTATACTAATTGCCAGGCGCTGAGACGAATGCCGCCAAGATCTAGCGTCTATGACTTACGGTTCAAGAATTAGCCTCAGAAACAGTGGTTCTGAACATGCTGCCAATAGCTCGCCTGGGAAACATCCAGAGAAGTCCAAGATAGTGTTTTTTAGACTGGCTGCCACGAGCTGAAACGAATGCAGCCAAGAGCGAGCGTCTGTGACTTACGGTTCAAAAGTTATTCACAGAAACATGGTTCTGAACTTTGCTGCCAGCCGCGAAAGCGAAAATAACCAAGATCGAGCGTCTAGGATTTACTTGTCAATAGCTCGCCTGGGAAACATCCAGAGAAGTCAAAGACAGTGCTTCTATACTAATTGCCAGGCGCTGAGACGAATGCCGCCAAGATCTAGCGTCTATGACTTACGGTTCAAGAATTAGCCTCAGAAACAGTGGGAAACAGTGCTTCTATACTAATTGCCAGGCGCTGAGACGAATGCCGCCAAGATCGAGCGTCTATGACTTACGTTTCAAGAATTAGCCTCAGAAACAGTGGTTCTGAACATGCTGCCAATAGCTCGCCTGGGAAACATCCAGAGAAGTCCAAGATTGTGTTTTTTAGACTGGCTGCCACGAGCTGAAACGAATGCAGCCAAGAGCGAGCGTCTGTGACTTACGGTTAAAAAGTTATTCACAGAAACATGGTTCTGAACTTTGCTGCCAGCCGCGAAAGCGAAAATAACCAAGATCGAGCGTCTAGGATTTACTTGTCAATAGCTCGCCTGGGAAACATCCAGAGAAGTCAAAGACAGTGCTTCTATACTAATTGCCAGGCGCTGAGACGAATGCCGCCACGATCTAGCGTCTATGACTTACGGTTCAAGAATTAGCCTCAGAAACAGTGGGAAACAGTGCTTCTATACTAATTGCCAGGCGCTGAGACGAATGCCGCCAAGATCGAGCGTCTATGACTTACGGTTCAAGAATTAGCCTCAGAAACAGTGGTTCTGAACATGCTGCCAATAGCTCGCCTGGGAAACATCCAGAGAAGTCCAAGATAGTGTTTTTTTTAGACTGGCTGCCACGAGCTGAAACGAATGCAGCCAAGAGCGAGCGTCTGTGACTTACGGTTCAAGAGTTATTCACAGAAACATGGTTCTGAACTTTGCTGCCAGCCGCGAAAGCGAAAATAACCAAGATCGAGCGTCTAGGATTTACTTGTCAATAGCTCGCCTGGGAAACATCCAGAGAAGTCAAAGACCGTGCTTCTATACTAATTGCCAGGCGCTGAGACGAATGCCGCCAAGATCTAGCGTCTATGACTTACGGTTCAAGAATTAGCCTCAGAAACAGTGGGAAACAGTGCTTCTATACTAATTGCCAGGCGCTGAGACGAATGCCGCCAAGATCGAGCGTCTATGACTTACGGTTCAAGAATTAGCCTCAGAAACAGTGGTTCTGAACATGCTGCCAATAGCTCGCCTGGGAAACATCCAGAGAAGTCCAAGATAGTGTTTTTTAGACTGGCTGCCACGAGCTGAAACGAATGCAGCCAAGAGCGAGCGTCTGTGACTTACGGTTCAAGAGTTATTCACAGAAACATGGTTCTGAACTTTGCTGCCAGCCGCGAAAGCGAAAATAACCAAGATCGAGCGTCTAGGATTTACTTGTCAATAGCTCGCCTGGGAAACATCCAGAGAAGTCAAAGACAGTGCTTCTATACTAATTGCCAGGCGCTGAGACGAATGCCGCCACGATCTAGCGTCTATGACTTACGGTTCAAGAATTAGCCTCAGAAACAGTGGGAAACAGTGCTTCTATACTAATTGCCAGGCGCTGAGACGAATGCCGCCAAGATCGAGCGTCTATGACACGGTTCAAGAATTAGCCTCAGAAACAGTGGTTCTGAACATGCTGCCAATAGCTCGCCTGGGAAACATCCAGAGAAGTCCAAGATAGTGTTTTTTAGACTGGCTGCCACGAGCTGAAACGAATGCAGCCAAGAGCGAGCGTCTGTGACTTACGGTTCAAAAGTTATTCACAGAAACATGGTTCTGAACTTTGCTGCCAGCCGCGAAAGCGAAAATAACCAAGATCGAGCGTCTTGGATTTACTTGTCAATAGCTCGCCTGGGAAACATCCAGAGAAGTCAAAGACAGTGCTTCTATACTAATTGCCAGGCGCTGAGACGAATGCCGCCAAGATCGAGCGTCTATGACACGGTTCAAGAATTAGCCTCAGAAACAGTGGTTCTGAACATGCTGCCAATAGCTCGCCTGGGAAACATCCAGAGAAGTCCAAGATAGTGTTTTTTAGACTGGCTGCCACGAGCTGAAACGAATGCAGCCAAGAGCGAGCGTCTGTGACTTACGGTTCAAAAGTTATTCACAGAAACATGGTTCTGAACTTTGCTGCCAGCCGCGAAAGCGAAAATAACCAAGATCGAGCGTCTTGGATTTACTTGTCAATAGCTCGCCTGGGAAACATCCAGAGAAGTCAAAGACAGTGCTTCTATACTAATTGCCAGGCGCTGAGACGAATGCCGCCAAGATCTAGCGTCTATGACTTACGGTTCAAGAATTAGCCTCAGAAACAGTGGGAAACAGTGCTTCTATACTAATTGCCAGGCGCTGAGACGAATGCCGCCAAGATCGAGCGTCTATGACACGGTTCAAGAATTAGCCTCAGAAACAGTGGTTCTGAACATGCTGCCAATAGCTCGACTGGGAAACATCCAGAGAAGTACAAGATAGTGTTTTTTAGAAGGGCTGCCACGAGCTGAAACGAATGCAGCCAAGAGCGAGCGTCTGTGACTTACGGTTCAAGAGTATTCACAGAAACATGGTTCTGAACTTTGCTGCCAGCCGCGAAAGCGAAAATAACCAAGATCGAGCGTCTAGGATTTACTTGTCAATAGCTCGCCTGGGAAACATCCAGAGAAGTCAAAGACAGTGCTTCTATACTAATTGCCAGGCGCTGAGACGAATGCCGCCAAGATCTAGCGTCTATGACTTACGGTTCAAGAATTAGCCTCAGAAACAGTGGTTCTGAACATGCTGCCAATAGCTCGCCTGGGAAACATCCAGAGAAGTCCAAGATAGTGTTTTTTAGACTGGCTGCCACGAGCTGAAACGAATGCAGCCAAGAGCGAGCGTCTGTGACTTACGGTTCAAAAGTTATTCACAGAAACATGGTTCTGAACTTTGCTGCCAGCCGCGAAAGCGAAAATAACCAAGATCGAGCGTCTAGGATTTACTTGTCAATAGCTCGCCTGGGAAACATCCAGAGAAGTCAAAGACAGTGCTTCTATACTAATTGCCAGGCGCTGAGACGAATGCCGCCAAGATCTAGCGTCTATGACTTACGGTTCAAGAATTAGCCTCAGAAACAGTGGGAAACAGTGCTTCTATACTAATTGCCAGGCGCTGAGACGAATGCCGCCAAGATCGAGCGTCTATGACTTACGTTTCAAGAATTAGCCTCAGAAACAGTGGTTCTGAACATGCTGCCAATAGCTCGCCTGGGAAACATCCAGAGAAGTCCAAGATTGTGTTTTTTAGACTGGCTGCCACGAGCTGAAACGAATGCAGCCAAGAGCGAGCGTCTGTGACTTACGGTTAAAAAGTTATTCACAGAAACATGGTTCTGAACTTTGCTGCCAGCCGCGAAAGCGAAAATAACCAAGATCGAGCGTCTAGGATTTACTTGTCAATAGCTCGCCTGGGAAACATCCAGAGAAGTCAAAGACAGTGCTTCTATACTAATTGCCAGGCGCTGAGACGAATGCCGCCACGATCTAGCGTCTATGACTTACGGTTCAAGAATTAGCCTCAGAAACAGTGGGAAACAGTGCTTCTATACTAATTGCCAGGCGCTGAGACGAATGCCGCCAAGATCGAGCGTCTATGACTTACGGTTCAAGAATTAGCCTCTGAACATGCTGCCAATAGCTCGCCTGGAAAACATCCAGAGAGGTCCAAGATTGTGTTTTTTAAACTGGCTGCCACGAGCTGAAACGAATGCAGCCAAGAGCGAGCGTCTGTGACTTACGGTTCAAGAGTTATTCACAGAAACATGGTTCTGAACTTTGCTGCCAGCCGCGAAAGCGAAACTAACCAAGATCGAGCGTCTAGGATTTACTTGTCAATAGCTCGCCTGGGAAACATCCAGAGAAGTCAAAGACCGTGCTTCTATACTAATTGCCAGGCGCTGAGACGAATGGCGCCAAGATCTAGCGTCTATGACTTACGGTTCAAGAATTAGCCTCAGAAACAGTGGGAAACAGTGCTTCTATACTAATTGCCAGGCGCTGAGACGAATGCCGCCAAGATCGAGCGTCTATGACTTACGGTTCAAGAATTAGCCTCAGAAACAGTGGTTCTGAACATGCTGCCAATAGCTCGCCTGGGAAACATCCAGAGAAGTCCAAGATAGTGTTTTTTAGACTGGCTGCCACGAGCTGAAACGAATGCAGCCAAGAGCGAGCGTCTGTGACTTACGGTTCAAGAGTTATTCACAGAAACATGGTTCTGAACTTTGCTGCCAGCCGCGAAAGCGAAAATAACCAAGATCGAGCGTCTAGGATTTACTTGTCAATAGCTCGCCTGGGAAACATCCAGAGAAGTCAAAGACCGTGCTTCTATACTAATTGCCAGGCGCTGAGACGAATGCCGCCAAGATCTAGCGTCTATGACTTACGGTTCAAGAATTAGCCTCAGAAACAGTGGGAAACAGTGCTTCTATACTAATTGCCAGGCGCTGAGACGAATGCCGCCAAGATCGAGCGTCTATGACTTACGGTTCAAGAATTAGCCTCAGAAACAGTGGTTCTGAACATGCTGCCAATAGCTCGCCTGGGAAACATCCAGAGAAGTCCAAGATAGTGTTTTTTAGACTGGCTGCCACGAGCTGAAACGAATGCAGCCAAGAGCGAGCGTCTGTGACTTACGGTTCAAAAGTTATTCACAGAAACATGGTTCTGAACTTTGCTGCCAGCCGCGAAAGCGAAAATAACCAAGATCGAGCGTCTAGGATTTACTTGTCAATAGCTCGCCTGGGAAACATCCAGAGAAGTCAAAGATAGTGCTTCTATACTAATTGCCAGGCGCTGAGACGAATGCCGCCAAGATCTAGCGTCTATGACTTACGGTTCAAGAATTAGCCTCAGAAACAGTGGGAAACAGTGCTTCTATACTAATTGCCAGGCGCTGAGACGAATGCCGCCAAGATCGAGCGTCTATGACTTACGTTTCAAGAATTAGCCTCAGAAACAGTGGTTCTGAACATGCTGCCAATAGCTCGCCTGGGAAACATCCAGAGAAGTCCAAGATTGTGTTTTTTAGACTGGCTGCCACGAGCTGAAACGAATGCAGCCAAGAGCGAGCGTCTGTGACTTACGGTTAAAAAGTTATTCACAGAAACATGGTTCTGAACTTTGCTGCCAGCCGCGAAAGCGAAAATAACCAAGATCGAGCGTCTAGGATTTACTTGTCAATAGCTCGCCTGGGAAACATCCAGAGAAGTCAAAGACAGTGCTTCTATACTAATTGCCAGGCGCTGAGACGAATGCCGCCACGATCTAGCGTCTATGACTTACGGTTCAAGAATTAGCCTCAGAAACAGTGGGAAACAGTGCTTCTATACTAATTGCCAGGCGCTGAGACGAATGCCGCCAAGATCGAGCGTCTATGACTTACGGTTCAAGAATTAGCCTCTAAACATGCTGCCAATAGCTCGCCTGGGAAACATCCAGAGAAGTCCAAGATTGTGTTTTTTAGACTGGCTGCCACGAGCTGAAACGAATGCAGCCAAGAGCGAGCGTCTGTGACTTACGGTTCAAGAGTTATTCACAGAAACATGGTTCTGAACTTTGCTGCCAGCCGCGAAAGCGAAAATAACCAACATCGAGCGTCTAGGATTTACTTGTCAATAGCTCGCCTGGGAAACATCCAGAGAAGTCAAAGACCGTGCTTCTATACTAATTGCCAGGCGCTGAGACGAATGCCGCCAAGATCTAGCGTCTATGACTTACGGTTCAAGAATTAGCCTCAGAAACAGTGGGAAACAGTGCTTCTATACTAATTGCCAGGCGCTGAGACGAATGCCGCCAAGATCGAGCGTCTATGACTTACGGTTCAAGAATTAGCCTCAGAAACAGTGGTTCTGAACATGCTGCCAATAGCTCGCCTGGGAAACATCCAGAGAAGTCCAAGATTGTGTTTTTTAGACTGGCTGCCACGAGCTGAAACGAATGCAGCCAAGAGCGAGCGTCTGTGACTTACGGTTCAAGAGTTATTCACAGAAACATGGTTCTGAACTTTGCTGCCAGCCGCGAAAGCGAAAATAACCAAGATCGAGCGTCTAGGATTTACTTGTCAATAGCTCGCCTGGGAAACATCCAGAGAATTCAAAGACAGTGCTACTGTACTAATTGCCAGGCGCTGAGACGAATGCCGCCAAGATCTAGCGTCTATGACTTACGGTTCAAGAATTAGCCTCAGAAACAGTGGGAAACAGTGCTTCTATACTAATTGCCAGGCGCTGAGACGAATGCCGCCAAGATCGAGCGTCTATGACTTACGGTTCAAGAATTAGCCTCAGAAACAGTGCTTCTGAACATGCTGCCAATAGCTCGCCTTGGAAACATCCAGAGAAGTCCAAGATAGTGTTTTTTAGACTGGCTGCCACGAGCTGAAACGAATGCAGCCAAGAGCGAGCGTCTGTGACTTACGGTTCAAGAGTTATTCACAGAAACATGGTTCTGAACTTTGCTGCCAGCCGCGAAAGCGAAACTAACCAAGATCGAGCGTCTAGGATTTACTTGTCAATAGCTCGCCTGGGAAACATCCAGAGAAGTCAAAGACAGTGCTTCTATACTAATTGCCAGGCGCTGAGACGAATGCCGCCAAGATCTAGCGTCTATGACTTACGGTTCAAGAATTAGCCTCAGAAACAGTGGGAAACAGTGCTTCTATACTAATTGCCAGGCGCTGAGACGAATGCCGCCAAGATCGAGCGTCTATGACTTACGGTTCAAGAATTAGCCTCAGAAACAGTGGTTCTGAACATGCTGCCAATAGCTCGCCTGGGAAACATCCAGAGATCTCCAAGATAGTGTTTTTTAGACTGGCTGCCACGAGCTGAAACGAATGCAGCCAAGAGCGAGCGTATGTGACTTACGGTTCAAGAGTTATTCACAGAAATATTGTTCTGAACTTTGCTGCCAGCCGCGAAAGCGAAAATAACCAAGATCGAGCGTCTAGGATTTACTTGTCAATAGCTCGCCTGGGAAACATCCAGAGAAGTCAAAGACAGTGCTTCTATACTAATTGCCAGGCGCTGAGACGAATGCCGCCAAGATCTAGCGTCTATGACTTACGGTTCAAGAATTAGCCTCAGAAACAGTGGGAAACAGTGCTTCTATACTAATTGCCAGGCGCTGAGACGAATGCCGCCAAGATCGAGCGTCTATGACTTACGGTTCAAGAATTAGCCTCAGAAACAGTGGTTCTGAACATGCTGCCAATAGCTCGCCTGGGAAACATCCAGAGATCTCCAAGATTGTGTTTTTTAGACTGGCTGCCACGAGCTGAAACGAATGCAGCCAAGAGCGAGCGTCTGTGACTTACGGTTCAAGAGTTATTCACAGAAACATGGTTCTGAACTTTGCTGCCAGCTGCGAAAGCGAAAATAACCAAGATCGAGCGTCTAGGATTTACTTGTCAATAGCTCGCCTGGGAAACATCCAGAGAAGTCAAAGACAGTGCTTCTATACTAATTGCCAGACGCTGAGACGAATGACGCCAAGATCGAGCGTCTATGACTTACGGTTCAAGAATTAGCCTCAGAAACAGTGGTTCTGAACATGCTGCCAATAGCTCGCCTGGGAAACATCCAGAGAAGTCCAAGATAGTGTTTTTTTAGACTGGCTGCCACGAGCTGAAACGAATGCAGCCAAGAGCGAGCGTCTGTGACTTACGGTTCAAGAGTTATTCACAGAAACATGGTTCTGAACTTTGCTGCCAGCCGCGAAAGCAAAAATAACCAAGATCGAGCGTCTAGGATTTACTTGTCAATAGCTCGCCTAGGAAACATCCAGAGAAGTCAAAGACAGTGCTTCTATACTAATTGCCAGGCGCTGAGACGAATGCCGCCAAGATCTAGCGTCTATGACTTACGGTTCAAGAATTAGCCTCAGAAACAGTGGGAAACAGTGCTTCTATACTAATTGCCAGGCGCTGAGACGAATGCCGCCAAGATCGAGCGTCTATGACTTACGGTTCAAGAATTAGCCTCAGAAACAGTGGTTCTGAACATGCTGCCAATAGCTCGCCTGGGAAACATCCAGAGATCTCCAAGATTGTGTTTTTTTAGACTGGCTGCCACGAGCTGAAACGAATGCAGCCAAGAGCGAGCGTCTGTGACTTACGGATCAAGAGTTATTCACAGAAACATGGTTCTGAACTTTGCTGCCAGTCGCGAAAGCGAAAATAACCAAGATCGAGCGTCTAGGATTTACTTGTCAATAGCTCGCCTGGGAAACGTCCAGAGAAGTCAAATACAGTGCTTCTATACCAATTGCCAGGCGCTGAGACGAATGCCGCCAAGATCTAGCGTCTATGACTTACGGTTCAAGAATTAGCCTCAGAAACAGTGGGAAACAGTGCTTCTATACTAATCGCCAGGCGCTGAGACGAATGCCGCCAAGATCGAGCGTCTATGACTTACGGTTCAAGAATTAGCCTCTGAACATGCTGCCAATAGCTCGCCTGGGAAACATCCAGAGAGGTCCAAGATTGTGTTTTTTAGACTGGCTGCCACGAGCTGAAACGAATGCAGCCAAGAGCGAGCGTCTGTGACTTACGGTTCAAGAGTTATTCACAGAAACATGGTTCTGAACTTTGCTGCCAGCCGCGAAAGCGAAAATAACCAAGATCGAGCGTCTAGGATTTACTTGTCAATAGCTCGCCTGGGAAACATCCAGAGAAGTCAAAGACAGTGCTTCTATACTAATTGCCAGACGCTGAGACGAATGCCGCCAAGATCGAGCGTCTAAGACTTACGGTTCAAGAATTAGCCTCAGAAACAGTGGTTCTGAACATGCTGCCAATAGCTCGCCTGGGAAACATCCAGAGAAGTCCAAGATAGTGTTTTTTAGACTGGCTGCCACGAGCTGAAACGAATGCAGCCAAGAGCGAGCGTCTGTGACTTACGGTTCAAGAGTTATTCACAGAAACATGGTTCTGAACTTTGCTGCCAGCCGCGAAAGCGAAAATAACCAAGATCGAGCGTCTAGGATTTACTTGTCAATAGCTCGCCTGGGAAACATCCAGAGAAGTCAAAGACAGTGCTTCTATACTAATTGCCAGGCGCTGAGACGAATGCCGCCAAGATCTAGCGTCTATGACTTACGGTTCAAGAATTAGCCTCAGAAACAGTGGGAAACAGTGCTTCTATACTAATTGCCAGGCGCTGAGACGAATGCCGCCAAGATCGAGCGTCTATGACTTACGGTTCAAGAATTAGCCTCAGAAACAGTGGTTCTGAACATGCTGCCAATAGCTCGCCTGGGAAACATCCAGAGATCTCCAAGATTGTGTTTTTTAGACTGGCTGCCACGAGCTGAAACGAATGCAGCCAAGAGCGAGCGTCTGTGACTTACGGTTCAAGAGTTATTCACAGAAACATGGTTCTGAACTTTGCTGCCAGCCGCGAAAGCGAAAATAACCAAGATCCAGCGTCTACGATTTACTTGTCAATAGCTCGCCTGGGAAACTTCCAGAGAAGTCAAAGACAGTGCTTCTATACTAATTGCCAGGCGCTGAGACGAATGCCGCCAAGATCTAGCGTCTATGACTTACGGTTCTAGAATTAGCCTCAGAAACAGTGGGAAACAGTGCTTCTATACTAATTGCCAGGCGCTGAGACGAATGCCGCCAAGATCTAGCGTCTATGACTTACGGTTCTAGAATTAGCCTCAGAAACAGTGGGAAACAGTGCTTCTATACTAATTGCCAGGCGCTGAGACGAATGCCGCCAAGATCGAGCGTCTATGACTTACGGTTCAAGAATTAGCCTCAGAAACAGTGGTTCTGAACATGCTGCCAATAGCTCGCCTGGGAAACATCCAGAGAAGTCCAAGATAGTGTTTTTTAGACTGGCTGCCACGAGCTGAAACGAATGCAGCCAAGAGCGAGCGTCTGTGACTTACGGTTCAAGAGTTATTCACAGAAACATGGTTCTGAACTTTGCTGCCAGCCGCGAAAGCGAAAATAACCAAGATCGAGCGTCTAGGATTTACTTGTCAATAGCTCGCCTGGGAAACATCCAGAGAAGTCAAAGACAGTGCTTCTATACTAATTGCCAGGCGCTGAGACGAATGCCGCCAAGATCTAGCGTCTATGACTTACGGTTCAAGAATTAGCCTCAGAAACAGCGGGAAACAGTGCTTCTATACTAATTGCCAGGCGCTGAGACGAATGCCGCCAAGATCG
This sequence comes from Rhinoderma darwinii, assembly GCF_050947455.1. Taxonomy (NCBI): domain Eukaryota; kingdom Metazoa; phylum Chordata; class Amphibia; order Anura; family Rhinodermatidae; genus Rhinoderma; species Rhinoderma darwinii. The sequence goes on along the minus strand of NW_027463686.1, from coordinate 22,987 downwards.
AGCGTCTATGACTTACGGTTCAAGAATTAGCCTCAGAAACAGTGGTTCTGAATATGCTGCCAATAGCTCGCCTGGGAAACATCCAGAGAAGTCCAAGATAGTGTATTTTAGACTGGCTGCCACGAGCTGAAACGAATGCAGCCAAGAGCTAGCGTCTGTGACTTACGGTTCAAGAGTTATTCACAGAAACATGGTTCTGAACTTTGCTGCCAGCCGCGAAAGCGAAAATAACCGAGATCGAGCGTCTACGATTTACTTGTCAATAGCTCGCCTGGGAAACATCCAGAGAAGTCAAAGACAGTGCTTCTATACTAATTGCCAGGCGCTGAGACGAATGCCGCCAAGATCTAGCGTCTATGACTTACGGTTCAAGAATTAGCCTCAGAAACCGCGGGAAACAGTGCTTCTATACTAATTGCCAGGCGCTGAGACGAATGCCGCCAAGATCGAGCGTCTATGACTTACGGTTCAAGAATTAGCCTCAGAAACAGTGGTTCTGAACATGCTGCCAATAGCTCGCCTGGGAAACATCCAGAGAAGTCCAAGATAGTGTATTTTAGACTGGCTGCCACGAGCTGAAACGAATGCAGCCAAGAGCGAGCGTCTGTGACTTACGGTTCAAGAGTTATTCACAGAAACATGGTTCTGAACTTTGCTGCCAGCCGCGAAAGCGAAAATAACCAAGATCGAGCGTCTACGATTTACTTGTCAATAGCTCGCCTGGGAAACTTCCAGAGAAGTCAAAGACAGTGCTTCTATACTAATTGCCAGGCGCTGAGACGAATGCCGCCAAGATCTAGCGTCTATGACTTACGGTTCTAGAATTAGCCTCAGAAACAGTGGGAAACAGTGCTTCTATACTAATTGCCAGGCGCTGAGACGAATGCCGCCAAGATCTAGCGTCTATGACTTACGGTTCTAGAATTAGCCTCAGAAACAGTGGGAAACAGTGCTTCTATACTAATTGCCAGGCGCTGAGACGAATGCCGCCAAGATCGAGCGTCTATGACTTACGGTTCAAGAATTAGCCTCAGAAACAGTGGTTCTGAATATGCTGCCAATAGCTCGCCTGGGAAACATCCAGAGAAGTCCAAGATTGTGTTTTTTAGACTGGCTGCCACGAGCTGAAACGAATGCAGCCAAGAGCGAGCGTCTGTGACTTACGGTTCAAGAGTTATTCACAGAAACATGGTTCTGAACTTTGCTGCCAGCCGCGAAAGCGAAAATAACCAAGATCGAGCGTCTAGGATTTACTTGTCAATAGCTCGCCTGGGAAACATCCAGAGAAGTCAAAGACAGTGCTTCTATACTAATTGCCAGGCGCTGAGACGAATGCCGCCACGATCTAGCGTCTATGACTTACGGTTCAAGAATTAGCCTCAGAAACAGTGGGAAACAGTGCTTCTATACTAATTGCCAGGCGCTGAGACGAATGCCGCCAAGATCGAGCGTCTATGACTTACGGTTCAAGAATTAGCCTCTGAACATGCTGCCAATAGCTCGCCTGGAAAACATCCAGAGAGGTCCAAGATTGTGTTTTTTAAACTGGCTGCCACGAGCTGAAACGAATGCAGCCAAGAGCGAGCGTCTGTGACTTACGGTTCAAGAGTTATTCACAGAAACATGGTTCTGAACTTTGCTGCCAGCCGCGAAAGCGAAACTAACCAAGATCGAGCGTCTAGGATTTACTTGTCAATAGCTCGCCTGGGAAACATCCAGAGAAGTCAAAGACCGTGCTTCTATACTAATTGCCAGGCGCTGAGACGAATGCCGCCAAGATCTAGCGTCTATGACTTACGGTTCAAGAATTAGCCTCAGAAACAGTGGGAAACAGTGCTTCTATACTAATTGCCAGGCGCTGAGACGAATGCCGCCAAGATCGAGCGTCTATGACTTACGGTTCAAGAATTAGCCTCAGAAACAGTGGTTCTGAACATGCTGCCAATAGCTCGCCTGGGAAACATCCAGAGAAGTCCAAGATAGTGTTTTTTAGACTGGCTGCCACGAGCTGAAACGAATGCAGCCAAGAGCGAGCGTCTGTGACTTACGGTTCAAGAGTTATTCACAGAAACATGGTTCTGAACTTTGCTGCCAGCCGCGAAAGCGAAAATAACCAAGATCGAGCGTCTAGGATTTACTTGTCAATAGCTCGCCTGGGAAACATCCAGAGAAGTCAAAGACAGTGCTTCTATACTAATTGCCAGGCGCTGAGACGAATGCCGCCAAGATCTAGCGTCTATGACTTACGGTTCAAGAATTAGCCTCAGAAACAGTGGGAAACAGTGCTTCTATACTAATTGCCAGGCGCTGAGACGAATGCCGCCAAGATCGAGCGTCTATGACACGGTTCAAGAATTAGCCTCAGAAACAGTGGTTCTGAACATGCTGCCAATAGCTCGCCTGGGAAACATCCAGATAAGTCCAAGATAGTGTTTTTTAGACTGGCTGCCACGAGCTGAAACGAATGCAGCCAAGAGCGAGCGTCTGTGACTTACGGTTCAAAAGTTATTCACAGAAACATGGTTCTGAACTTTGCTGCCAGCCGCGAAAGCGAAAATAACCAAGATCGAGCGTCTAGGATTTACTTGTCAATAGCTCGCCTGGGAAACATCCAGAGAAGTCAAAGACAGTGCTTCTATACTAATTGCCAGGCGCTGAGACGAATGCCGCCAAGATCTAGCGTCTATGACTTACGGTTCAAGAATTAGCCTCAGAAACAGTGGGAAACAGTGCTTCTATACTAATTGCCAGGCGCTGAGACGAATGCCGCCAAGATCGAGCGTCTATGACTTACGTTTCAAGAATTAGCCTCAGAAACAGTGGTTCTGAACATGCTGCCAATAGCTCGCCTGGGAAACATCCAGAGAAGTCCAAGATTGTGTTTTTTAGACTGGCTGCCACGAGCTGAAACGAATGCAGCCAAGAGCGAGCGTCTGTGACTTACGGTTAAAAAGTTATTCACAGAAACATGGTTCTGAACTTTGCTGCCAGCCGCGAAAGCGAAAATAACCAAGATCGAGCGTCTAGGATTTACTTGTCAATAGCTCGCCTGGGAAACATCCAGAGAAGTCAAAGACAGTGCTTCTATACTAATTGCCAGGCGCTGAGACGAATGCCGCCACGATCTAGCGTCTATGACTTACGGTTCAAGAATTAGCCTCAGAAACAGTGGGAAACAGTGCTTCTATACTAATTGCCAGGCGCTGAGACGAATGCCACCAAGATCGAGCGTCTATGACTTACGGTTCAAGAATTAGCCTCTAAACATGCTGCCAATAGCTCGCCTGGGAAACATCCAGAGAAGTCCAAGATTGTGTTTTTTAGACTGGCTGCCACGAGCTGAAACGAATGCAGCCAAGAGCGAGCGTCTGTGACTTACGGTTCAAGAGTTATTCACAGAAACATGGTTCTGAACTTTGCTGCCAGCCGCGAAAGCGAAAATAACCAAGATCGAGCGTCTAGGATTTACTTGTCAATAGCTCGCCTGGGAAACATCCAGAGAAGTCAAAGACCGTGCTTCTATACTAATTGCCAGGCGCTGAGACGAATGCCGCCAAGATCTAGCGTCTATGACTTACGGTTCAAGAATTAGCCTCAGAAACAGTGGGAAACAGTGCTTCTATACTAATTGCCAGGCGCTGAGACGAATGCCGCCAAGATCGAGCGTCTATGACTTACGGTTCAAGAATTAGCCTCAGAAACAATGGTTCTGAACATGCTGCCAATAGCTCGCCTGGGAAACATCCAGAGAAGTCCAAGATTGTGTTTTTTAGACTGGCTGCCACGAGCTGAAACGAATGCAGCCAAGAGCGAGCGTCTGTGACTTACGGTTCAAGAGTTATTCACAGAAACATGGTTCTGAACTTTGCTGCCAGCCGCGAAAGCGAAAATAACCAAGATCGAGCGTCTAGGATTTACTTGTCAATAGCTCGCCTGGGAAACATCCAGAGAATTCAAAGACAGTGCTACTGTACTAATTGCCAGGCGCTGAGACGAATGCCGCCAAGATCTAGCGTCTATGACTTACGGTTCAAGAATTAGCCTCAGAAACAGTGGGAAACAGTGCTTCTATACTAATTGCCAGGCGCTGAGACGAATGCCGCCAAGATCGAGCGTCTATGACTTACGGTTCAAGAATTAGCCTCAGAAACAGTGCTTCTGAACATGCTGCCAATAGCTCGCCTGGGAAACATCCAGAGAAGTCCAAGATAGTGTTTTTTAGACTGGCTGCCACGAGCTGAAACGAATGCAGCCAAGAGCGAGCGTCTGTGACTTACGGTTCAAGAGTTATTCACAGAAACATGGTTCTGAACTTTGCTGCCAGCCGCGAAAGCGAAACTAACCAAGATCGAGCGTCTAGGATTTACTTGTCAATAGCTCGCCTGGGAAACATCCAGAGAAGTCAAAGACAGTGCTTCTATACTAATTGCCAGGCGCTGAGACGAATGCCGCCAAGATCTAGCGTCTATGACTTACGGTTCAAGAATTAGCCTCAGAAACAGTGGGAAACAGTGCTTCTATACTAATTGCCAGGCGCTGAGACGAATGCCGCCAAGATCGAGCGTCTATGACTTACGGTTCAAGAATTAGCCTCAGAAACAGTGGTTCTGAACATGCTGCCAATAGCTCGCCTGGGAAACATCCAGAGATCTCCAAGATAGTGTTTTTTAGACTGGCTGCCACGAGCTGAAACGAATGCAGCCAAGAGCGAGCGTATGTGACTTACGGTTCAAGAGTTATTCACAGAAATATTGTTCTGAACTTTGCTGCCAGCCGCGAAAGCGAAAATAACCAAGATCGAGCGTCTAGGATTTACTTGTCAATAGCTCGCCTGGGAAACATCCAGAGAAGTCAAAGACAGTGCTTCTATACTAATTGCCAGGCGCTGAGACGAATGCCGCCAAGATCTAGCGTCTATGACTTACGGTTCAAGAATTAGCCTCAGAAACAGTGGGAAACAGTGCTTCTATACTAATTGCCAGGCGCTGAGACGAATGCCGACAAGATCGAGCGTCTATGACTTACGGTTCAAGAATTAGCCTCAGAAACAGTGGTTCTGAACATGCTGCCAATAGCTCGCCTGGGAAACATCCAGAGATCTCCAAGATTGTGTTTTTTAGACTGGCTGCCACGAGCTGAAACGAATGCAGCCAAGAGCGAGCGTCTGTGACTTACGGTTCAAGAGTTATTCACAGAAACATGGTTCTGAACTTTGCTGCCAGCTGCGAAAGCGAAAATAACCAAGATCGAGCGTCTAGGATTTACTTGTCAATAGCTCGCCTGGGAAACATCCAGAGAAGTCAAAGACAGTGCTTCTATACTAATTGCCAGGCGCTGAGACGAATGACGCCAAGATCGAGCGTCTATGACTTACGGTTCAAGAATTAGCCTCAGAAACAGTGGTTCTGAACATGCTGCCAATAGCTCGCCTGGGAAACATCCAGAGAAGTCCAAGATAGTGGTTTTTTAGACTGGCTGCCACGAGCTGAAACGAATGCAGCCAAGAGCGAGCGTCTGTGACTTACGGTTCAAGAGTTATTCACAGAAACATGGTTCTGAACTTTGCTGCCAGCCGCGAAAGCAAAAATAACCAAGATCGAGCGTCTAGGATTTACTTGTCAATAGCTCGCCTAGGAAACATCCAGAGAAGTCAAAGACAGTGCTTCTATACTAATTGCCAGGCGCTGAGACGAATGCCGCCAAGATCTAGCGTCTATGACTTACGGTTCAAGAATTAGCCTCAGAAACAGTGGGAAACAGTGCTTCTATACTAATTGCCAGGCGCTGAGACGAATGCCGCCAAGATCGAGCGTCTATGACTTACGGTTCAAGAATTAGCCTCAGAAACAGTGGTTCTGAACATGCTGCCAATAGCTCGCCTGGGAAACATCCAGAGATCTCCAAGATTGTGTTTTTTTAGACTGGCTGCCACGAGCTGAAACGAATGCAGCCAAGAGCGAGCGTCTGTGACTTACGGATCAAGAGTTATTCACAGAAACATGGTTCTGAACTTTGCTGCCAGTCGCGAAAGCGAAAATAACCAAGATCGAGCGTCTAGGATTTACTTGTCAATAGCTCGCCTGGGAAACGTCCAGAGAAGTCAAATACAGTGCTTCTATACCAATTGCCAGGCGCTGAGACGAATGCCGCCAAGATCTAGCGTCTATGACTTACGGTTCAAGAATTAGCCTCAGAAACAGTGGGAAACAGTGCTTCTATACTAATTGCCAGGCGCTGAGACGAATGCCGCCAAGATCGAGCGTCTATGACTTACGGTTCAAGAATTAGCCTCTGAACATGCTGCCAATAGCTCGCCTGGGAAACATCCAGAGAGGTCCAAGATTGTGTTTTTTAGACTGGCTGCCACGAGCTGAAACGAATGCAGCCAAGAGCGAGCGTCTGTGACTTACGGTTCAAGAGTTATTCACAGAAATATGGTTCTGAACTTTGCTGCCAGCCGCGAAAGCGAAAATAACCAAGATCGAGCGTCTAGGATTTACTTGTCAATAGCTCGCCTGGGAAACATCCAGAGAAGTCAAAGACAGTGCTTCTATACTAATTGCCAGACGCTGAGACGAATGCCGCCAAGATCGAGCGTCTAAGACTTACGGTTCAAGAATTAGCCTCAGAAACAGTGGTTCTGAACATGCTGCCAATAGCTCGCCTGGGAAACATCCAGAGAAGTCCAAGATAGTGTTTTTTAGACTGGCTGCCACGAGCTGAAACGAATGCAGCCAAGAGCGAGCGTCTGTGACTTACGGTTCAAGAGTTATTCACAGAAACATTGTTCTGAACTTTGCTGCCAGCCGCGAAAGCGAAAATAACCAAGATCGAGCGTCTAGGATTTACTTGTCAATAGCTCGCCTGGGAAACATCCAGAGAAGTCAAAGACAGTGCTTCTATACTAATTGCCAGGCGCTGAGACGAATGCCGCCAAGATCTAGCGTCTATGACTTACGGTTCAAGAATTAGCCTCAGAAACAGTGGGAAACAGTGCTTCTATACTAATTGCCAGGCGCTGAGACGAATGCCGCCAAGATCGAGCGTCTATGACTTACGGTTCAAGAATTAGCCTCAGAAACAGTGGTTCTGAACATGCTGCCAATAGCTCGCCTGGGAAACATCCAGAGATCTCCAAGATTGTGTTTTTTAGACTGGCTGCCACGAGCTGAAACGAATGCAGCCAAGAGCGAGCGTCTGTGACTTACGGTTCAAGAGTTATTCACAGAAACATGGTTCTGAACTTTGCTGCCAGCCGCGAAAGCGAAAATAACCAAGATCGAGCGTCTACGATTTACTTGTCAATAGCTCGCCTGGGAAACTTCCAGAGAAGTCAAAGACAGTGCTTCTATACTAATTGCCAGGCGCTGAGACGAATGCCGCCAAGATCTAGCGTCTATGACTTACGGTTCTAGAATTAGCCTCAGAAACAGTGGGAAACAGTGCTTCTATACTAATTGCCAGGCGCTGAGACGAATGCCGCCAAGATCTAGCGTCTATGACTTACGGTTCTAGAATTAGCCTCAGAAACAGTGGGAAACAGTGCTTCTATACTAATTGCCAGGCGCTGAGACGAATGCCGCCAAGATCGAGCGTCTATGACTTACGGTTCAAGAATTAGCCTCAGAAACAGTGGTTCTGAACATGCTGCCAATAGCTCGCCTGGGAAACATCCAGAGAAGTCCAAGATAGTGTTTTTTAGACTGGCTGCCACGAGCTGAAACGAATGCAGCCAAGAGCGAGCGTCTGTGACTTACGGTTCAAGAGTTATTCACAGAAACATGGTTCTGAACTTTGCTGCCAGCCGCGAAAGCGAAAATAACCAAGATCGAGCGTCTAGGATTTACTTGTCAATAGCTCGCCTGGGAAACATCCAGAGAAGTCAAAGACAGTGCTTCTATACTAATTGCCAGGCGCTGAGACGAATGCCGCCAAGATCTAGCGTCTATGACTTACGGTTCAAGAATTAGCCTCAGAAACAGCGGGAAACAGTGCTTCTATACTAATTGCCAGGCGCTGAGACGAATGCCGCCAAGATCGAGCGTCTATGACTTACGGTTCAAGAATTAGCCTCAGAAACAGTGGTTCTGAATATGCTGCCAATAGCTCGCCTGGGAAACATCCAGAGAAGTCCAAGATAGTGTATTTTAGACTGGCTGCCACGAGCTGAAACGAATGCAGCCAAGAGCTAGCGTCTGTGACTTACGGTTCAAGAGTTATTCACAGAAACATGGTTCTGAACTTTGCTGCCAGCCGCGAAAGCGAAAATAACCGAGATCGAGCGTCTACGATTTACTTGTCAATAGCTCGCCTGGGAAACATCCAGAGAAGTCAAAGACAGTGCTTCTATACTAATTGCCAGGCGCTGAGACGAATGCCGCCAAGATCTAGCGTCTATGACTTACGGTTCAAGAATTAGCCTCAGAAACAGCGGGAAACAGTGCTTCTATACTAATTGCCAGGCGCTGAGACGAATGCCGCCAAGATCGAGCGTCTATGACTTACGGTTCAAGAATTAGCCTCAGAAACAGTGGTTCTGAACATGCTGCCAATAGCTCGCCTGGGAAACATCCAGAGAAGTCCAAGATAGTGTATTTTAGACTGGCTGCCACGAGCTGAAACGAATGCAGCCAAGAGCGAGCGTCTGTGACTTACGGTTCAAGAGTTATTCACAGAAACATGGTTCTGAACTTTGCTGCCAGCCGCGAAAGCGAAAATAACCAAGATCGAGCGTCTACGATTTACTTGTCAATAGCTCGCCTGGGAAACTTCCAGAGAAGTCAAAGACAGTGCTTCTATACTAATTGCCAGGCGCTGAGACGAATGCCGCCAAGATCTAGCGTCTATGACTTACGGTTCTAGAATTAGCCTCAGAAACAGTGGGAAACAGTGCTTCTATACTAATTGCCAGGCGCTGAGACGAATGCCGCCAAGATCTAGCGTCTATGACTTACGGTTCTAGAATTAGCCTCAGAAACAGTGGGAAACAGTGCTTCTATACTAATTGCCAGGCGCTGAGACGAATGCCGCCAAGATCGAGCGTCTATGACTTACGGTTCAAGAATTAGCCTCAGAAACAGTGGTTCTGAACATGCTGCCAATAGCTCGCCTGGGAAACATCTAGAGAAGTCCAAGATAGTGTTTTTTAGACTGGCTGCCACGAGCTGAAACGAATGCAGCCAAGAGCGAGCGTCTGTGACTTACGGTTCAAGAGTTATTCACAGAAACATGGTTCTGAACTTTGCTGCCAGCCGCGAAAGCGAAAATAACCAAGATCGAGCGTCTAGGATTTACTTGTCAATAGCTCGCCTGGGAAACATCCAGAGAAGTCAAAGACAGTGCTTCTATACTAATTGCCAGGCGCTGAGACGAATGCCGCCAAGATCTAGCGTCTATGACTTACGGTTCAAGAATTAGCCTCAGAAACAGCGGGAAACAGTGCTTCTATACTAATTGCCAGGCGCTGAGACGAATGCCGCCAAGATCGAGCGTCTATGACTTACGGTTCAAGAATTAGCCTCAGAAACAGTGGTTCTGAACATGCTGCCAATAGCTCGCCTGGGAAACATCCAGAGAAGTCCAAGATAGTGTATTTTAGACTGGCTGCCACGAGCTGAAACGAATGCAGCCAAGAGCTAGCGTCTGTGACTTACGGTTCAAGAGTTATTCACAGAAACATGGTTCTGAACTTTGCTGCCAGCCGCGAAAGCGAAAATAACCGAGATCGAGCGTCTACGATTTACTTGTCAATAGCTCGCCTGGGAAACTTCCAGAGAAGTCAAAGACAGTGCTTCTATACTAATTGCCAGGCGCTGAGACGAATGCCGCCAAGATCTAGCGTCTATGACTTACGGTTCTAGAATTAGCCTCAGAAACAGTGGGAAACAGTGCTTCTATACTAATTGCCAGGCGCTGAGACGAATGCCGCCAAGATCTAGCGTCTATGACTTACGGTTCAAGAATTAGCCTCAGAAACAGTGGGAAACAGTGCTTCTATACTAATTGCCAGGCGCTGAGACGAATGCCGCCAAGATCGAGCGTCTATGACTTACGGTTCAAGAATTAGCCTCAGAAACAGTGGTTCTGAACATGCTGCCAATAGCTCGCCTGGGAAACATCCAGAGAAGTCCAGGATTGTGTTTTTTAGATTGGCTGCCAAGAGCTGAAACGAATGCAGCCAAGAGCGAGCGTCTGTGACTTACGGTTCAAGAGTTATTCACAGAAACATGGTTCTGAACTTTGCTGCCAGCCGCGAAAGCGAAAATAACCAAGATCGAGCGTCTAGGATTTACTTGTCAATAGCTCGCCTGGGAAACATCCAGAGAAGTCAAAGACAGTGCTTCTATACTAATTGCCAGGCGCTGAGACGAATGCCGCCAAGATCTAGCGTCTATGACTTACGGTTCAAGAATTAGCCTCAGAAACAGTGGGAAACAGTGCTTCTATACTAATTGCCAGGCGCTGAGACGAATGCCGCCAAGATCGAGCGTCTATGACTTACGGTTCAAGAATTAGCCTCAGAAACAGTGGTTCTGAACATGCTGCCAATAGCTCGCCTGGGAAACATCCAGAGAAGTCCAAGATAGTGTTTTTTAGACTGGCTGCCACGAGCTGAAACGAATGCAGCCAAGAGCGAGCGTCTGTGACTTACGGTTCAAGAGTTATTCACAGAAACATTGTTCTGAACTTTACTGCCAGCCGCGAAAGCGAAAATAACCAAGATCGAGCGTCTAGGATTTACTTGTCAATAGCTCGCATGGGAAACGTCCAGAGAAGTCAAAGACAGTGCTTCTATACTAATTGCCAGGCGCTGAGACGAATGCCGCCAAGATCTAGCGTCTATGACTTACGGTTCAAGAATTAGCCTCAGAAACAGTGGGAAACAGTGCTTCTATACTAATTGCCAGGCGCTGAGACGAATGCCGCCAAGATCGAGCGTCTATGACTTACGGTTCAAGAATTAGCCTCAGAAACAGTGGTTCTGAACATGCTGCCAATAGCTCGCCTGGGAAACATCCAGAGAGCTCCAAGATTGTGTTTTTTAGACTGGTTGCCAAGAGCTGAAACGAATGCAGCCAAGAGCGAGCGTCTGTGACTTACGGTTCAAGAGTTATTCACAGAAACATGGTTCTGAACTTTGCTGCCAGCCGCGAAAGCGAAAATAACCAAGATCGAGCGTCTAGGATTTACTTGTCAATAGCTCGCCTGGGAAACGTCCAGAGAAGTCAAAGACAGTGCTTCTATACTAATTGCCAGGCGCTGAGACGAATGCCGCCAAGATCTAGCGTCTATGACTTACGGTTCAAGAATTAGCCTCAGAAACAGTGGGAAACAGTGCTTCTATACTAATTGCCAGGCGCTGAGACGAATGCCGCCAAGATCGAGCGTCTATGACTTACAGTTCAAGAATTAGCCTCAGAAACAGTGGTTCTGAACATGCTGCCAATAGCTCGCCTGGGAAACATCCAGAGATCTCCAAGATAGTGTTTTTTAGACTGGCTGCCACGAGCTGAAACGAATGCAGCCAAGAGCGAGCGTATGTGACTTACGGTTCAAGAGTTATTCACAGAAACATGGTTCTGAACTTTGCTGCCAGCCGCGACAGCGAAAATAACCAAGATCGAGCGTCTAGGATTTACTTGTCAATAGCTCGCCTGGGAAACATCCAGAGAAGTCAAAGACAGTGCTTCTATACTAATTGCCAGGCGCTGAGACGAATGCCGCCAAGATCTAGCGTCTATGACTTACGGTTCAAGAATTAGCCTCAGAAACAGTGGGAAACAGTGCTTCTATACTAATTGCCAGGCGCTGAGACGAATGCCGCCAAGATCGAGCGTCTATGACTTACGGTTCAAGAATTAGCCTCAGAAACAGTGGTTCTGAACATGCTGCCAATAGCTCGCCTGGGAACATCCAGAGATCTCCAAGATTGTGTTTTTTAGACTGGCTGCCACGAGCTGAAACGAATGCAGCCAAGAGCGAGCGTCTATGACTTACGGTTCAAGAATTAGCCTCAGAAACAGTGGGAAACAGTGCTTCTATACTAATTGCCAGGCGCTGAGACGAATGCCGCCAAGATCGAGCGTCTATGACTTACGGTTCAAGAATTAGCCTCAGAAACAGTGGGAAACAGTGCTTCTATACTAATTGCCAGGCGCTGAGACGAATGCCGCCAAGATCGAGCGTCTATGACTTACGGTTCAAGAATTAGCCTCAGAAACAGTGGTTCTGAACATGCTGCCAATAGCTCGTCTGGGAAACATCCAGAGAAGTCCAAGATTGTGTTTTTTTTAGACTGGCTGCCACGAGCTGAAACGAATGCAGCCAAGAGCGAGCGTATGTGACTTACGGTTCAAGAGTTATTCACAGAAACATGGTTCTGAACTTTGCTGCCAGCCGCGAAAGCGAAAATAACCAAGATCGAGCGTCTAGGATTTACTTGTCAATAGATCGCCTGGGAAACATCCAGAGAAGTCAAAGACAGTGCTTCTATACTAATTGCCAGGCGCTGAGACGAATGCCGCCAAGATCTAGCGTCTATGACTTACGGTTCAAGAATTAGCCTCAGAAACAGTGGGAAACAGTGCTTCTATACTAATTGCCAGGCGCTGAGACGAATGCCGCCAAGATCGAGCGTCTATGACTTACGGTTCAAGAATTAGCCTCAGAAACAGTGGTTCTGAACATGCTGCCAATAGCTCGCCTGGGAAACATCCAGAGATCTCCAAGATTGTGTTTTTTAGACTGGCTGCCACGAGCTGAAACGAATGCAGCCAAGAGCGAGCGTCTGTGACTTACGGTTCAAGAGTTATTCACAGAAACATGGTTCTGAACTTTGCTGCCAGCCGCGAAAGCGAAAATAACCAAGATCGAGCGTCTAGGATTTACTTGTCAATAGCTCGCCTGGGAAACGTCCAGAGAAGTCAAAGACAGTGCTTCTATACTAATTGCCAGGCGCTGAGACGAATGCCGCCAAGATCTAGCGTCTATGACTTACGGTTCAAGAATTAGCCTCAGAAACAGTGGGAAACAGTGCTTCTACACTAATTGCCAGGCGCTGAGACGAATGCCGCCAAGATCTAGCGTCTATGACTTACGGTTCAAGAATTAGCCTCAGAAACAGTGGGAAACAGTGCTTCTATACTAATTGCCAGGCGCTGAGACGAATGCCGCCAAGATCGAGCGTCTATGACTTACGGTTCAAGAATTAGCCTCAGAAACAGTGGTTCTGAACATGCTGCCAATAGCTCGCCTGGGAAACATCCAGAGAAGTCCAAGATAGTGTTTTTTTAGACTGGCTGCCACGAGCTGAAACGAATGCAGCCAAGAGCGAGCGTCTGTGACTTACGGTTCAAGAGTTATTCACAGAAACATGGTTCTCAACTTTGCTGCCAGCCGCGAAAGCGAAAATAACCAAGATCGAGCGTCTAGGATTTACTTGTCAATAGCTCGCCTAGGAAACATCCAGAGAAGTCAAAGACAGTGCTTCTATACTAATTGCCAGGCGCTGAGACGAATGCCGCCAAGATCGAGCCTCTATGACTTACGGTTCAAGAATTAGCCTCAGAAACAGTGGCTCTGAACATGCTGCCAATAGCTCGCCTGGGAAACATCCAGAGATCTCCAAGATTGTGTTTTTTAGACTGGCTGCCACGAGCTGAAACGAATGCAGCCAAGAGCGAGCGTCTGTGACTTACGGTTCAAGAGTTATTCACAGAAACATGGTTCTGAACTTTGCTGCCAGCCGCGAAAGCGAAAATAACCAAGATCGAGCGTCTAGGATTTACTTGTCAATAGCTCGCCTAGGAAACATCCAGAGAAGTCAAAGACAGTGCTTCTATTCTAATTGCAGGGCGCTGAGACGAATGCCGCCAAGATCTAGCGTCTATGACTTACGGTTCAAGAATTAGCCTTAGAAACAGTGGGAAACAGTGCTTCTATACTAATTGCCAGGCGCTGAGACGAATGCCGCCAAGATCGAGCGTCTATGACTTACGGTTCAAGAATTAGCCTCTGAACATGCTGCCAATAGCTCGCCTGGGAAACATCCAGAGAGGTCCAAGATTGTGTTTTTTAGACTGGCTGCCACGAGCTGAAACGAATGCAGCCAAGAGCGAGCGTCTGTGACTTACGGTTCAAGAGTTATTCACAGAAACATGGTTCTGAACTTTGCTGCCAGCCGCGAAAGCGAAAATAACCAAGATCGAGCGTCTAGGATTTACTTGTCAATAGCTCGCCTGGGAAACGTCCAGAGAAGTCAAAGACAATGCTTCTATAATAATTGCCAGGCGCTGAGACGAATGCCGCCAAGATCGAGCGTCTATGACTTACGGTTCAAGAATTAGCCTCAGAAACAGTGGTTCTGAACATGCTGCCAATAGCTCGCCTGGGAAACATCCAGAGAAGTCCAAGATAGTGTTTTTTTAAACTGGCTGCCACGAGCTGAAACGAATGCAGCCAAGAGCGAGCGTCTGTGACTTACGGTTCAAGAGTTATTCACAGAAACATGGTTCTGAACTTTGCTGCCAGCCGCGAAAGCGAAAATAACCAAGATCGAGCGTCTAGGATTTACTTGTCAATAGCTCGCCGGGAAACGTCCAGAGAAGTCAAAGACAATGCTTCTATACTAATTGCCAGGCGCTGAGACGAATGCCGCCAAGATCGAGCGTCTATGACTTACGGTTCAAGAATTAGCCTCAGAAACAGTGGTTCTGAACATGCTGCCAATAGCTCGCCTGGGAAACATCCAGAGAAGTCCAAGATAGTGTTTTTTTAAACTGGCTGCCACGAGCTGAAACGAATGCAGCCAAGAGCGAGCGTCTGTGACTTACGGTTCAAGAGTTATTCACAGAAACATGGTTCTGAACTTTGCTGCCAGCCGCGAAAGCGAAAATAACCAAGATCGAGCGTCTAGGATTTACTTGTCAATAGCTCGCCTGGGAAACATCCAGAGAAGTCAAAGACAGTGCTTCTATACTAATTGCCAGGCGCTGAGACGAATGCCGCCAAGATCTAGCGTCTATGACTTACGGTTCAAAAATTAGCCTCAGAAACAGTGGGAAACAGTGCTTCTATACTAATTGCCAGGCGCTGAGACGAATGCCGCCAAGATCGAGCGTCTATGACTTACGGTTCAAGAATTAGCCTCAGAAACAGTGGTTCTGAACATGCTGCCAATAGCTCGTCTGGGAAACATCCAGAGATCTCCAAGATAGTGTTTTTTAGACTGGCTGCCACGAGCTGAAACGAATGCAGCCAAGAGCGAGCGTATGTGACTTACGGTTCAAGAGTTATTCACAGAAACATTGTTCTGAACTTTGCTGCCAGCCGCGAAAGCGAAAATAACCAAGATCGAGCGTCTAGGATTTACTTGTCAATAGCTCGCCTGGGAAACATCCAGAGAAGTCAAAGACAGTGCTTCTATACTAATTGCCAGGCGCTGAGACGAATGCCGCCAAGATCTAGCGTCTATGACTTACGGTTCAAGAATTAGCCTCAGAAACAGTGGGAAACAGTGCTTCTATACTAATTGCCAGGCGCTGAGACGAATGCCGCCAAGATCGAGCGTCTATGACACACGGTTCAAGAATTAGCCTCAGAAACAGTGGTTCTGAACATGCTGCCAATAGCTCGCCTGGGAAACATCCAGAGATCTCCAAGATTGTGTTTTTTAGACTGGCTGCCACGAGCTGAAACGAATGCAGCCAAGAGCGAGCGTCTGTGACTTACGGTTCAAGAGTTATTCACAGAAACATGGTTCTGAACTTTGCTGCCAGCCGCGAAAGCGAAAATAACCAAGATCGAGCGTCTAGGATTTACTTGTCAATAGCTCGCCTGGGAAACATCCAGAGAAGTCAAAGACAGTGCTTCTATACTAATTGCCAGGCGCTGAGACGAATGCCGCCAAGATCTAGCGTCTATGACTTACGGTTCAAAAATTAGCCTCAGAAACAGTGGGAAACAGTGCTTCTATACTAATTGCCAGGCGCTGAGACGAATGCCGCCAAGATCGAGCGTCTATGACTTACGGTTCAAGAATTAGCCTCAGAAACAGTGGTTCTGAACATGCTGCCAATAGCTCGTCTGGGAAACATCCAGAGATCTCCAAGATAGTGTTTTTTAGACTGGCTGCCACGAGCTGAAACGAATGCAGCCAAGAGCGAGCGTATGTGACTTACGGTTCAAGAGTTATTCACAGAAACATTGTTCTGAACTTTGCTGCCAGCCGCGAAAGCGAAAATAACCAAGATCGAGCGTCTAGGATTTACTTGTCAATAGCTCGCCTGGGAAACATCCAGAGAAGTCAAAGACAGTGCTTCTATACTAATTGCCAGGCGCTGAGACGAATGCCGCCAAGATCTAGCGTCTATGACTTACGGTTCAAGAATTAGCCTCAGAAACAGTGGGAAACAGTGCTTCTATACTAATTGCCAGGCGCTGAGACGAATGCCGCCAATATCGAGCGTCTATGACTTACGGTTCAAGAATTAGCCTCAGAAACAGTGGTTCTGAACATGCTGCCAATAGCTCGCCTGGGAAACATCCAGAGATCTCCAAGATTGTGTTTTTTAGACTGGCTGCCACGAGCTGAAACGAATGCAGCCAAGAGCGAGCGTCTGTGACTTACGGTTCAAGAGTTATTCACAGAAACATGGTTCTGAACTTTGCTGCCAGCCGCGAAAGCGAAAATAACCAAGATCGAGCGTCTAGGATTTACTTGTCAATAGCTCGCCTGGGAAACATCCAGAGAAGTCAAAGACAGTGCTTCTATACTAATTGCCAGGCGCTGAGACGAATGCCGCCAAGATCTAGCGTCTATGACTTACGGTTCAAAAATTAGCCTCAGAAACAGTGGGAAACAGTGCTTCTATACTAATTGCCAGGCGCTGAGACGAATGCCGCCAAGATCGAGCGTCTATGACTTACGGTTCAAGAATTAGCCTCAGAAACAGTGGTTCTGAACATGCTGCCAATAGCTCGTCTGGGAAACATCCAGAGATCTCCAAGATAGTGTTTTTTAGACTGGCTGCCACGAGCTGAAACGAATGCAGCCAAGAGCGAGCGTATGTGACTTACGGTTCAAGAGTTATTCACAGAAACATTGTTCTGAACTTTGCTGCCAGCCGCGAAAGCGAAAATAACCAAGATCGAGCGTCTAGGATTTACTTGTCAATAGCTCGCCTGGGAAACATCCAGAGAAGTCAAAGACAGTGCTTCTATACTAATTGCCAGGCGCTGAGACGAATGCCGCCAAGATCTAGCGTCTATGACTTACGGTTCAAGAATTAGCCTCAGAAACAGTGGGAAACAGTGCTTCTATACTAATTGCCAGGCGCTGAGACGAATGCCGCCAATATCGAGCGTCTATGACTTACGGTTCAAGAATTAGCCTCAGAAACAGTGGTTCTGAACATGCTGCCAATAGCTCGCCTGGGAAACATCCAGAGATCTCCAAGATTGTGTTTTTTAGACTGGCTGCCACGAGCTGAAACGAATGCAGCCAAGAGCGAGCGTCTGTGACTTACGGTTCAAGAGTTATTCACAGAAACATGGTTCTGAACTTTGCTGCCAGCCGCGAAAGCGAAAATAACCAAGATCGAGCGTCTAGGATTTACTTGTCAATAGCTCGCCTGGGAAACATCCAGAGAAGTCAAAGACAGTGCTTCTATACTAATTGCCAGGCGCTGAGACGAATGACGCCAAGATCGAGCGTCTATGACTTACGGTTCAAGAATTAGCCTCAGAAACAGTGGTTCTGAACATGCTGCCAATAGCTCGCCTGGGAAACATCCAGAGAAGTCCAAGATAGTGTTTTTTTTAGACTGGCTGCCACGAGCTGAAACGAATGCAGCCAAGAGCGAGCGTCTGTGACTTACGGTTCAAGAGTTATTCACAGAAACATGGTTCTGAACTTTGCTGCCAGCCGCGAAAGCAAAAATAACCAAGATCGAGCGTCTAGGATTTACTTGTCAATAGCTCGCCTAGGAAACATCCAGAGAAGTCAAAGACAGTGCTTCTATACTAATTGCCAGGCGCTGAGACGAATGACGCCAAGATCGAGCGTCTATGACTTACGGTTCAAGAATTAGCCTCAGAAACAGTGGTTCTGAACATGCTGCCAATAGCTCGCCTGGGAAACATCCAGAGAAGTCCAAGATAGTGTTTTTTTAGACTGGCTGCCACGAGCTGAAACGAATGCAGCCAAGAGCGAGCGTCTGTGACTTACGGTTCAAGAGTTATTCACAGAAACATGGTTCTGAACTTTGCTGCCAGCCGCGAAAGCGAAAATAACCAAGATCGAGCGTCTAGGATTTACTTGTCAATAGCTCGCCTAGGAAACATCCAGAGAAGTCAAAGACAGTGCTTCTATACTAATTGCCAGGCGCTGAGACGAATGCCGCCAAGATCTAGCGTCTATGACTTACGGTTCAAAAAATAGCCTCAGAAACAGTGGGAAACAGTGCTGCTATACTAATTGCCAGGCGCTGAGACGAATGCCGCCAAGATCGAGCGTCTATGACTTACGGTTCAAGAATTAGCCTCAGAAACAGTGGTTCTGAACATGCTGCCAATAGCTCGCCTGGGAAACATCCAGAGATCTCCAAGATTGAGTTTTTTAGACTGGCTGCCACGAGCTGAAACGAATGCAGCCAAGAGCGAGCGTCTGTGACTTACGGTTCAAGAGTTATTCACAGAAACATGGTTCTGAACTTTGCTGCCAGCCGCGAAAGCGAAAATAACCAAGATCGAGCGTCTAGGATTTACTTGTCAATAGCTCGCCTGGGAAACATCCAGAGAAGTCAAAGACAGTGCTTCTATACTAATTGCCAGGCGCTGAGACGAATGACGCCAAGATCGAGCGTCTATGACTTACGGTTCAAGAATTAGCCTCAGAAACAGTGGTTCTGAACATGCTGCCAATAGCTCGCCTGGGAAACATCCAGAGAAGTCCAAGATAGTGTTTTTTAGACTGGCTGCCACGAGCTGAAACGAATGCAGCCAAGAGCGAGCGTCTGTGACTTACGGTTCAAGAGTTATTCACAGAAACATGGTTCTGAACTTTGCTGCCAGCCGCGAAAGCGAAAATAACCAAGATCGAGCGTCTAGGATTTACTTGTCAATAGCTCGCCTAGGAAACATCCAGAGAAGTCAAAGACAGTGCTTCCATACTAATTGCCAGGCGCTGAGACGAATGCCGCCAAGATCTAGCGTCTATGACTTACGGTTCAAGAATTAGCCTCAGAAACAGTGGGAAACAGTGCTTCTATACTAATTGCCAGGCGCTGAGACGAATGCCGCCAAGATCGAGCGTCTATGACTTACGGTTCAAGAATTAGCCTCAGAAACAGTGGTTCTGAACATGCTGCCAATAGCTCGCCTGGGAAACATCCAGAGAAGTCCAAGATAGTGTTTTTTAGACTGGCTGCCACGAGCTGAAACGAATGCAGCCAAGAGCGAGCGTCTGTGACTTACGGTTCAAGAGTTATTCACAGAAACATGGTTCTGAACTTTGCTGCCAGCCGCGAAAGCGAAAATAACCAAGATCGAGCGTCTAGGATTTACTTGTCAATAGCTCGCCTGGGAAACATCCAGAGAAGTCAAAGACAGTGCTTCTATACTAATTGCCAGGCGCTGAGACGAATGCCGCCAAGATCTAGCGTCTATGACTTACGGTTCAAAAATTAGCCTCAGAAACAGTGGGAAACAGTGCTTCTATACTAATTGCCAGGCGCTGAGACGAATGCCGCCAAGATCGAGCGTCTATGACTTACGGTTCAAGAATTAGCCTCAGAAACAGTGGTTCTGAACATGCTGCCAATAGCTCGTCTGGGAAACATCCAGAGATCTCCAAGATAGTGTTTTTTAGACTGGCTGCCACGAGCTGAAACGAATGCAGCCAAGAGCGAGCGTCTGTGACTTACGGTTCAAGAGTTATTCACAGAAACATGGTTCTGAACTTTGCTGCCAGCCGCGAAAGCGAAAATAACCAAGATCGAGCGTCTAGGATTTACTTGTCAATAGCTCGCCTGGGAAACATCCAGAGAAGTCAAAGACAGTGCTTCTATACTAATTGCCAGGCGCTGAGACGAATGCCGCCAAGATCTAGCGTCTATGACTTACGGTTCAAAAATTAGCCTCAGAAACAGTGGGAAACAGTGCTTCTATACTAATTGCCAGGCGCTGAGACGAATGCCGCCAAGATCGAGCGTCTATGACTTACGGTTCAAGAATTAGCCTCAGAAACAGTGGTTCTGAACATGCTGCCAATAGCTCGTCTGGGAAACATCCAGAGATCTCCAAGATAGTGTTTTTTAGACTGGCTGCCACGAGCTGAAACGAATGCAGCCAAGAGCGAGCGTATGTGACTTACGGTTCAAGAGTTATTCACAGAAACATTGTTCTGAACTTTGCTGCCAGCCGCGAAAGCGAAAATAACCAAGATCGAGCGTCTAGGATTTACTTGTCAATAGCTCGCCTGGGAAACATCCAGAGAAGTCAAAGACAGTGCTTCTATAATAATTGCCAGGCGCTGAGACGAATGCCGCCAAGATCTAGCGTCTATGACTTACGGTTCAAGAATTAGCCTCAGAAACAGTGGGAAACAGTGCTTCTATACTAATTGCCAGGCGCTGAGACGAATGCCGCCAATATCGAGCGTCTATGACTTACGGTTCAAGAATTAGCCTCAGAAACAGTGGTTCTGAACATGCTGCCAATAGCTCGCCTGGGAAACATCCAGAGATCTCCAAGATTGTGTTTTTTAGACTAGCTGCCACGAGCTGAAACGAATGCAGCCAAGAGCGAGCGTCTGTGACTTACGGTTCAAGAGTTATTCACAGAAACATGGTTCTGAACTTTGCTGCCAGCCGCGAAAGCGAAAATAACCAAGATCGAGCGTCTAGGATTTACTTGTCAATAGCTCGCCTGGGAAACATCCAGAGAAGTCAAAGACAGTGCTTCTATACTAATTGCCAGGCGCTGAGACGAATGACGCCAAGATCGAGCGTCTATGACTTACGGTTCAAGAATTAGCCTCAGAAACAGTGGTTCTGAACATGCTGCCAATAGCTCGCCTGGGAAACATCCAGAGAAGTCCAAGATAGTGTTTTTTTAGACTGGCTGCCACGAGCTGAAACGAATGCAGCCAAGAGCGAGCGTCTGTGACTTACGGTTCAAGAGTTATTCACAGAAACATGGTTCTGAACTTTGCTGCCAGCCGCGAAAGCAAAAATAACCAAGATCGAGCGTCTAGGATCTACTTGTCAATAGCTCGCCTGGGAAACATCCAGAGAAGTCAAAGACAGTGCTTCTATACTAATTGCCAGGCGCTGAGACGAATGCCGCCAAGATCTAGCGTCTATGACTTACGGTTCAAGAATTAGCCTCAGAAACAGTGGGAAACAGTGCTTCTATACTAATTGCCAGGCGCTGAGACGAATGCCGCCAAGATCGAGCGTCTATGACTTACGGTTCAAGAATTAGCCTCAGAAACAGTGGTTCTGAACATGCTGCCAATAGCTCGTCTGGGAAACATCCAGAGATCTCCAAGATAGTGTTTTTTAGACTGGCTGCCACGAGCTGAAACGAATGCAGCCAAGAGCGAGCGTATGTGACTTACGGTTCAAGAGTTATTCACAGAAACATTGTTCTGAACTTTGCTGCCAGCCGCGAAAGCGAAAATAACCAAGATCGAGCGTCTAGGATTTACTTGTCAATAGCTCGCCTGGGAAACATCCAGAGAAGTCAAAGACAGTGCTTCTATACTAATTGCCAGGCGCTGAGACGAATGCCGCCAAGATCTAGCGTCTATGACTTACGGTTCAAGAATTAGCCTCAGAAACAGTGGGAAACAGTGCTTCTATACTAATTGCCAGGCGCTGAGACGAATGCCGCCAATATCGAGCGTCTATGACTTACGGTTCAAGAATTAGCCTCAGAAACAGTGGTTCTGAACATGCTGCCAATAGCTCGCCTGGGAAACATCCAGAGATCTCCAAGATTGTGTTTTTTAGACTGGCTGCCACGAGCTGAAACGAATGCAGCCAAGAGCGAGCGTCTGTGATTTACGGTTCAAGAGTTATTCACAGAAACATGGTTCTGAACTTTGCTGCCAGCCGCGAAAGCGAAAATAACCAAGATCGAGCGTCTAGGATTTACTTGTCAATAGCTCGCCTGGGAAACATCCAGAGAAGTCAAAGACAGTGCTTCTATACTAATTGCCAGGCGCTGAGACGAATGACGCCAAGATCGAGCGTCTATGACTTACGGTTCAAGAATTAGCCTCAGAAACAGTGGTTCTGAACATGCTGCCAATAGCTCGCCTGGGAAACATCCAGAGAAGTCCAAGATAGTGTTTTTTTAGACTAGCTGCCACGAGCTGAAACGAATGCAGCCAAGAGCGAGCGTCTGTGACTTACGGTTCAAGAGTTATTCACAGAAACATGGTTCTGAACTTTGCTGCCAGCCGCGAAAGCAAAAATAACCAAGATCGAGCGTCTAGGATTTACTTGTCAATAGCTCGCCTGGGAAACATCCAGAGAAGTCAAAGACAGTGCTTCTATACTAATTGCCAGGCGCTGAGACGAATGCCGCCAAGATCTAGCGTCTATGACTTACGGTTCAAGAATTAGCCTCAGAAACAGTGGGAAACAGTGCTTCTGTACTAATTGCCAGGCGCTGAGACGACGAATGCCGCCAAGATCGAGCGTCTATGACTTACGGTTCAAGAATTAGCCTCAGAAACAGTGGTTCTGAACATGCTGCCAATAGCTCGCCTGGGAAACATCCAGAGAAGTCCAAGATAGTGTTTTTTAGACTGGCTGCCACGAGCTGAAACGAATGCAGCCAAGAGCGAGCGTCTGTGACTTACGGTTCAAGAGTTATTCACAGAAACATGGTTCTGAACTTTGCTGCCAGCCGCGAAAGCGAAAATAACCAAGATCGAGCGTCTAGGATTTACTTGTCAATAGCTCGCCTGGGAAACATC
>NW_027463685.1:35000-62881 GCF_050947455.1 Rhinoderma darwinii | reverse complement strand
GATATCCGGGGGTGACGCTGATAGCACTGAGGGGGGGGGGGGGGGACGCTGAAAGCACTGCTGTGGGGGGTGACGCTGAAAGCACTGCTGTGGGGGGTGACGCTGAAAGCACTGCTGTGGGGGTGACGCTGAAAGCACTGCTGGGGGGGTGACGCTGAAAGCACTGAAGGGGGGGGGGGGTACACACCAGCGATCATCGGCAGAGAAGCCTGGAAATCGTCCAACATCAGTGAAGTAATAACGTGTTAATGAGAGAAATCCTGGCGCGAATCTACGGCCCATTACTCAGCCGCAATCACCGCAGCGCCAACAGCCCGACAACAGTGACAACTTCTATCCAACCGTTCTGTGTCTGGGAAAGCTGGGTGACCACTTATACGGCCCCATTACTGGTCAAAATGCAACATTTATCCAGCTTTCCCAGTCACATGAATGGCTCTCGTCCCTCCTTAACGTCACAGATTTGCTTTTCAGGAGTCTGAGAAAGCTGGGTGACATTTATTGCCGCTTTGTCTCAGCACATCTGTGGGAGGTGATAATACAGGAGCGGTGGACGTGCGACAGCATGGACTACACAGACTCGCCATTCAGGACTCTGGGAAAGCTGGATGGTAACCTCTGTGGGAGCTGGAAAAAGTGTATTTTGGCAACCTGAGCACGACACAACGACTGCACACGTCAGTATTCTGGTCATTATTTGGAAGCCAAAACCAGGAGCGCGTCCAAAACACAGAAGAGGTGCAAAACTGTATGGGTATGTGCACACACACTAATTACGTCCGTAAATGACGGACGTATTTCGGCCGCAAGTCCCGGACCGAACACAGTGCAGGGAGCCGGGCTCCTAGCATCATACTTATGTACGATGCTAGGAGTCCCTGCCTCGCTGCAGGACAACTGTCCCGTACTGTAATCATGATTACAGTACGGGACAGTGGTCCTGCAGCGAGGCAGGGACTCCTAGCATCGTACATAACTATGATGCTAGGAGCCCGGCTCCCTGCACTGTGTTCGGTCCGGTACTTGCGGCCGAAATACGTCCGTCAATTACGGACGTAATTAGTGTGTGTGCACATAGCCTATCTGTTTATGTTCCACTACTGGTTTTGACTTCCAAATACTGAAGCAAAATACGGACCAGAATACTGACGTGAAGGGAAACTATTTGACGGCTGCAGGACGTGCGGCGGATCTTCACGGGGCAAAAACGTGTCCCACAAATGATTCACAAACATCGCAACGTGAGATACAAAGTGCAACTAATAATAATAATATTGATACATTGTATCACACGTTCCGCTGTTAACACTTTCATTATCCGCCAGAGGAGATTAAAGCGACAATAATCCGGCCAATCAGGTCCTTGAAGCGAATGGCCAACAAACAATTCCATCGAGATTATTATCGTAACATGTGTGACGTACAAATCCGTCATAGAGATCAATTGCGCACCACAAGTCGCAGCAATTTACATCACGTGATTTACGGGCGATTTTATACTTTGTCGTACCCACAGAAGCATTTCATCTATTACTCTGACCTTTTAAGATTGCGACAAAATGAGATCTAATTGGACGCAATGCCTTCCTATGGCGCAAAAGACACAACAAAACCTGATGTCCAGCAAAAGTACACAAAGAAAAGGATCACCCCAAATGCGACTCCCGGGACCGGGTGACATCTGTGGAAAGGCTGCGGAATGTTTTACGCAGATGTCGCCCGTTGACCGCAGCAGGTCACGAGAAAAACTGCACGAATGTCGCAGCCAGCGACACTTTTATATACCCCTCCCCAATATGTACGAAGGCGGGCAGACACAGGGAGGGAAGGGTTAAGGATGGTTTAATATCCGAGTACCGGGTGTCGCCGGGATGGGCCGATCTGGCGGCGCGGAGTAATCCGACAAGATTCCCAAATCCGCCATCACTCCGCGCGGCCGCTGTGAATGTCGCCGGAGAAGTAATAGAAGGTGGCGGGCAGGTTTCTACACGTTCCCTTCACCTCGTCTCCCGACGTCGGGCCGGTGGCAGCCATTTTATCATCCGGCAGACGATGTTCTACCTGGGAAGTGGTTTGTGTACGATGAAAGTGATGGGACCGACCCCTCGCACGACCGGGATTGGAACTAGATTGTAAGAGTAAAGGCGCCCCCTATAGATAGCGACATGGGCGTGATAATCGTCAGCAGTCGTTCAGATTTTAACGTTTCTGGTTTTCGGTGGTCCCCGATCGTTCAGCGCCGCGAGAGAAGGATGAGATTGTGTATTAGATTGTAAGCTCTTGTGTCACATCTAACCCTGAGAGACACTCGATTTTTCCAGTAGATTGTGCTCATGCACCGAAATCGCCCGATTTGCCGGGTGTAATGGTGAACAAGTCGCTGACCCAGATTGGAGGGCGACTGAGGGACCCCCATAGACCAGGGAGACGTTCCTACAAAGTGCAACGGTTTGGGGAGATTTCGCTACTAGAAATCGCCAATCTCAGGCTTCTGTGGAACTACAAGTCTCAGCAGAAATCCAACAGTCCACACTGAGTTGTAGTCCCAGGGAAGCTGGAGAGTCCCGGCAGATTCCCAGCGTGGACCTTGTCCCTATACATCAGACCTTCATTAATGCAACACTGTAATTAGTGTGAGGTCATTAATGTTCCCAGTAACCCCTTCACTGCTGGAGAACTAACAAAGAAGCGATACAAACTAACAGAGAGAACGGTCCCACCTTGGAGAAGAGCAGCAACGAGAGGGTCAGGAGGGTCCTCATGTCTCCTCTTCAGTCCGGGCAGTGGGGGCCAGCTCCAGGGGCCACACGACTCGAGTTCTCAATAAGTCCTGGATAGATTGTATCAGTCCTGCCACACAATGCAACAATGTATCACGAGAAGGGCGATCCCGGGAGCTGCTCTGCTGCCCCTTACAAAGTGTGACGGACGCCCCTTCCTCCTCAGACAACATGAAAGAAGGGAATGCAGCGGAGGAGGGGAGCAGGATCCTAAAAAAGAGGCAGCAGGAGGAGGATGATGATGATGATGAAGGCTGGAGGGGGCAGGACCTGCTGGCTGGGTGGAGTAAGCACAGACTGCAGACAATGGCTTTTAACTCCCTGTAAACCCGCCAGAGTTAACCCCTGCCATGCTGCCATACTATTGTCTGTACAAATAACCAGCCGACCAGTCGGGGATCTGTAAAGTGAGAACAAGGTCGGACCTGTAGATCTCACCGATACTGTGTAAAAGTATCACCCCCCCCCCCCCCCCCCATGAGGAATGGCAAGCTCTTGTGTCCCGCATCACACTACAGGAGCCTACAGAGAGGACACTAAGACCTGGGAGCTTCAGGAGCCTCCTCTTAAAAAACTGCATCAAAATGCAAAGTGTGAACCATGACCAGTAATATCTGCGATAACAACTGTCGTGATGAAAGCGCTCGACCTGCGTCATCGAAATAAAGCTTCATGTCATGGAAAGCTCATCAACTTTCTATCAGACTTTGTGTTACAATTTTTCACAATCTGTTTGCTCTCAGTGAATGGAAACATTCTTGTTTACATCCAGAGGCTGACAATTTATCCTGACTTAATACTTCTCACAGCTGAGGGTTTGTTACAATAGTATCCAGTCTAGATATTTCTTTGTGAGGTAAATACATCCGCAGCACAAATCCATCTCCTATTCTGATAGTTTGTTACAATGTATCAGTGCAGGTACAATGTATCAGTCTGGAGTCCACACTGCTTAGCTATGTTTAGTGTTGTGCTCCAGAAACTTCTAAGCCACATAGTAATGGTGTCACTGTGTCTGTCATTGTTATGGGGGCACTGTGAGAGGCACTATTGTGTTGGAATTATAGCTGTCACTTTTCTAAGGGTGTTGTGTCTGGTATGATTTATGGGCACTGTGTCTGGCACCCTAGTATAATTGTATGGGCTCTCTATTATGATTGTATGGGCACTCTAGTATGATTGTATGGGCACTCTAGTATGATTGTATGGGCACTCTAGTATGATTGTATGGGCACTCTAGTATGATTGTATGGGCACTCTAGTAGGATTGTATGGGTAGTCTAGTATGATTGTATGGGCACTCTAGTATGATTGTATGGGCACTCTAGTATGATTGTATGGGCACTCTAGTATGATTGTATGGGCACTCTAGTATGATTGTATGGGCACTCTAGTAGGATTGTATGGGTAGTCTAGTATGATTGTATGGGCACTCTAGTATGATTGTATGGGAACTCTAGTATGATTGTATGGGCACTCTAGTAGGATTGTATGGGCACTCTAGTAGGATTGTATGGGCAGTCTAGTATGATTGTATGGCCACTATAATATTGCATTGTATGGGCAGTCTAGTATGATTGTATGGGCACTCTAGTATGATTGTATGGGCACTCTAGTATGATTGTATGAGCACTCTAGTATGATTGTATGGGCACTCTAGTATGATTGTATGGGCACTCTAGTAGGATTGTATGGGTAGTCTAGTATGATTGTATGGGCACTCTACTATGATTGTATGGGCACTCTAGTATGATTGTATGGGCACTCTAGTATGATTGTATGGGCACTCTAGTATGATTGTATGGGTAGTCTAGTATGATTGTATGGCCACTATAATATTGCATTGTATGGGTAGTCTAGTATGATTGTATGGGCACTCTAGTATGAGTGTATGGGCACTTTAGTATGATTGTATGGGTACTCTAGTATGATTTTATGGGCACTCTACTATGATTGTATGGGCACTATAATATGATTGTATGGGCCACTCTAGTATGATTGTATGGGCACCCTAGTATGATTGTATGGGCACTATTGTATGATTATATGGGCCCGCTATTATGATTGTATGGGCACTATAGTATGATTGTATGGGCACTTTAGTATGATTGTATGGGCACTCTAGTATGTTTGTATGGGCACTATAGTATAATTGTATGGGCACTGTAGTATGATTGTATGGGCACTGTAGTATGATTGTATGAGCACTATAGTTTGATTGTATTGGAACTATAGTATGATTGTATGGGCACTATAGTATGATTGTATGGGTACTATAGTATGATTGTATGGGCACTCTAGTATGATTGTATGGGCACTATAGTTTGATTGTATGGGAACTAAAGTATGATTGTATGGGCACTATAGTATGATTGTATGGGCACTCTAGTATGATTGTATGGGCACTCTAGTATGATTGTATGGGCACTCTAGTATGATTGTATGGGCACTCTAGTATGATTGTATGTGCACTCTAGTAGGATTGTATGGGTAGTCTAGTATGATTGTATGGGCACTCTAGTATGATTGTATGGGCACTCTAGTATGATTGTATGGGCACTCTAGTATGATTGTATGGGCACTCTAGTAGGATTGTATGGGCACTCTAGTAGGATTGTATGGGTAGTCTAGTATGATTGTATGGGCACTCTAGTATGATTGTATGGGAACTCTAGTATGATTGTATGGGCACTCTAGTAGGATTGTATGGGCACTCTAGTAGGATTGTATGGGCAGTCTAGTATGATTGTATGGCCACTATAATATTGCATTGTATGGGCAGTCTAGTATGATTGTATGGGCACTCTAGTATGATTGTATGGGCACTCTAGTATGATTGTATGAGCACTCTAGTATGATTGTATGGGCACTCTAGTATGATTGTATGGGCACTCTAGTAGGATTGTATGGGTAGTCTAGTATGATTGTATGGGCACTCTACTATGATTGTATGGGCACTCTAGTATGATTGTATGGGCACTCTAGTATGATTGTATGGGCACTCTAGTATGATTGTATGGGTAGTCTAGTATGATTGTATGGCCACTATAATATTGCATTGTATGGGTAGTCTAGTATGATTGTATGGGCACTCTAGTATGAGTGTATGGGCACTTTAGTATGATTGTATGGGTACTCTAGTATGATTTTATGGGCACTCTACTATGATTGTATGGGCACTATAATATGATTGTATGGGCCACTCTAGTATGATTGTATGGGCACCCTAGTATGATTGTATGGGCACTATTGTATGATTATATGGGCCCGCTATTATGATTGTATGGGCACTATAGTATGATTGTATGGGCACTTTAGTATGATTGTATGGGCACTCTAGTATGTTTGTATGGGCACTATAGTATAATTGTATGGGCACTGTAGTATGATTGTATGGGCACTGTAGTATGATTGTATGAGCACTATAGTTTGATTGTATTGGAACTATAGTATGATTGTATGGGCACTATAGTATGATTGTATGGGTACTATAGTATGATTGTATGGGCACTCTAGTATGATTGTATGGGCACTATAGTTTGATTGTATGGGAACTAAAGTATGATTGTATGGGCACTATAGTATGATTGTATGGGCACTCTAGTATGATTGTATGGGCACTCTAGTATGATTGTATGGGCACTCTAGTATGATTGTATGGGCACTCTAGTATGATTGTATGGGCACTCTAGTATGATTGTATGGGCACTCTAGTATGATTGTATGGGCACTCTAGTATGATTGTATGGGCACTCTAGTATGATTGTATGGGCACTGTAATATTGCATTGTATGGGCACTATAGTATGATTGTATGGGCACTGTAGTATGATTGTATGGGCACTTTAGTATGATTGTATGGGCACTATAGTATGATTGTATGGGCACTATAGTATGATTGTATGGGCACTGTAGTATGATTGTATGGGCACTGTAGTATGATTGTATGGGCACTATAGTATGATTGTATGGGCACTATAGTATGATTGTATGGGCACTATAGTATGATTGTATGGGCACTGTAGTATGATTGTATGGGCACTATAGTATGATTGTATGGGCACTATAGTATGATTGTATGGGCACTGTAGTATGATTGTATGGGCACTATAGTATGATTGTATGGGCACTGTAGTATTGCATTGTATGGGCACTATAGTATGATTGTATGGGCACTATGGGATATGATGTTGTATGGGATGGTATGATGTTAAGGGTATATTTTTCGGTGTCCTCCTCTAGGGGCGCAGGGTAAAGTGTCTTCAGATTGTCTTGTAAGATTCGTTGAATGAATGGGCTGTAAAGCTTTGTGTATCTCCTGCCCTGTGATCTCATTGTGTTACCTTCTATGGGACTATAGAGGATGTGACTCTATTATTATGGAGCTTTTCTTCCCCCGGGGAAAAGGAAACCTGTTCAGGATGTGCTGATCATTCTATTATATAGGTGGTCTTCACCTTGAGGGGTCACCGTGTTTCATCTTTATGTCCAGCTAATAAAATGTATCAGTTCTTGTGTATTACAAAGCGGGAAAATCCACTGCCCCATAATGTCTGTAATGGGACTAGATGTCTACAAGTCACTGGACTAGATGTCTACAAGTCACTGGACTAGATGTCTACAAGTCACTGGACTAGATGTCTACAAGTCACTGGACTAGATGTCTACAAGTCACTGGACTAGATGTCTACAAGTCACTGGACTAGATGTCTACAAGTCACTGGACTAGATGTCTACAAGTCACTGGACTAAATGTCTACAAGTCACTGGACTAGATGTCTACAAATCACTGGACTAAATGTCTACAAATCACTGGACTAGATATCTACAAGTCACTGGACTAATGTAATGACAGGATAGGCAGACAGACAGGTGAGCCCTAATCTACCCGCCACTCAGTCCCTGCCTACTTGCACAGCCCGTCCTAGGCGACGGCGTACAACTGGGCGATGGTCCCTACGCTCAATATGTGCACGGCAGACAAACAAGACAAGGGAACACAAAAGCAGGGGAAGTGGGGCAGTTGCCCAAGGCAACACAGTGAGCAACAAGAGTAGTGAACGAGCCGAGTCAAACCAGGAGTGTACGAGGTAACAAATGCAGAGCAGGAGAATAGTCAGTCAAGCCAAGGTCAATATGAAGCAGAGATCAATGGTAACAGCAGAGCCAGGAAACAAGAGAATCACAGGCAAAGGACAAGCAGCAAATGAAGGTATAAGTAGACCAAGGGCGGGAGCTAGAACCGTCTGGCCAGGCTGCGATAGGCTCTCCCCCTCCTCAGCCTACCAGCCTGAGTGGTAGCAGATCGAGTCACTCTAGCAGACCTAGGAACAGATGCAGGCTGATTACCCACGGGCGTCGACACAAAAGCTGTGTCAGGCAAATCCTTCACAACTAAATGTCTACAAGTCACTGGACTAGATGTCCGCAAGTCACTGGACTAAACGTCCGCAAGTCACTGGACTAGATGTCCGCAAGTCACTGGACTAGATCTCCACAAGTCACTGGACTAGATGTCCATAAGTCACTGGACTAGATGTCTATAAGTCACTGGACTAGATGTCTACAAGTCACTGGACTAGATGTCCGTAAGACACTGGACTAGAGGTCTACAAGTCACTGGACTAAATGTCTACAAGTCACTGGACTAGATGTCTACAAGTCACTGGACTCGATGTCTACAAGTCACTGGACTAAATGTCCGCAAGTCACTGGACTAGATGTCCGCAAGTCACTGGACTAGATGTCCGTAAGACACTGGACTAGAGGTCTACAAGTCACTGGACTAAATGTCTACAAGTCACTGGACTAGATGTCTACAAGTCACTGGACTCGATGTCTACAAGTCACTGGACTAAATGTCTACAAGTCACTGGACTAAATGTCCACAAGTCACTGGACTAGATGTCCACAAGTCACTGAACTAGATGTCTACAAGTCACTGGACTAAATGTCTACAAGTCACTGGACTAAATGTCTACAAGTCACTGGACTAGATGTCTACAAGTCACTGGACTAGATGTCTACAAGTCACTGGACTATATGTCTACAAGTCACTGGACTAGATGTCTACAAGTCACTGGACTAGATGTCTACAAGTCACTGGACTAGATGTCTACAAATCACTGTACTAGATGTCTACAAGTCACTGGACTAGATGTCTACAAGTCACTGAACTAGATGTCCACAAGTCACTGTAATAGATGTCTACAAGTCACTGGACTAGATGTCTACAAGTCACTGGACTAGATGTCTACAAGTCACTGAACTAGATGTCCACAAGTCACTGAACTAGATGTCCACAAATCACTGTACTAGATGTCTACAAGTCACTGGACTAGATGTCTACAAGTCACTGAACTAGATGTCTGCAAGTCACTGGACTAGATGTCTACAAGTCACTGGACTAAATGTCTACAAGTCACTGGACTAGATGTCTACAAGTCACTGGACTGGATGTCTACAAGTCACTGGACTAGATGTCTACAAGTCACTGGACTAGATGTCTACAAGTCACTGGACTAAATGTCTACAAGTCACTGGACTAAATGTCTACAAGTCACTGGACTAAATGTCTACAAGTCACTGGACTAGATGTCTACAAGTCACTGGACTAGATGTCTACAAGTCACTGGACTAGATGTCTACAAGTCACTGGACTAGATGTCTACAAGTCACTGGACTAGATGTCTACAAGTCACTGGACTAGATGTCTACAAGTCACTGGACTAGATGTCTACAAGTCACTGGACTAGATGTCTACAAGTCACTGGACTAGATGTCTACAAGTCACTGAACTAGATGTCCACAAGTCACTGTACTAGATGTCCACAAGTCACTGGACTAGATGTCTACAAGTCACTGGACTAGATGTCTACAAGTCACTGAACTAGATGTCCACAAGTCACTGAACTAGATGTCTACAAATCACTGTACTAGATGTCTACAAGTCACTGAACTAGATGTCTACAAATCACTGTACTAGATGTCTACAAGTCACTGGACTAGATGTCTACAAAACACTGGACTAGATGTCTACAAGTCACTGGACTAGATGTCTACAAATCACTGGACTAAATGTCTACAAATCACTGGACTAGATGTCTACAAGTCACTGGACTAATGTAATGACTGGATAGGCAGACAGACAGGTGAGCCCTAATCTACCCGCCACTCAGTCCCTGCCTACTTGCACAGCCCGTCCTAGGCGACGGCGTACAACTGGGCGATGGTCCCTACGCTCAATATGTGCCCGGCAGACAAACAAGACAAGGGAACACAAAAGCAGGGGAAGTGGGGCAGTTGCCCAAGGCAACACAGTGAGCAACAAGAGTAGTGAACGAGCCGAGTCAAACCAGGAGTGTACGAGGTAACAAATGCAGAGCAGGAGAATAGTCAGTCAAGCCAAGGTCAATATGAAGCAGAGATCAATGGTAACAGCAGAGCCAGGAAACAAGAGAATCACAGGCAAAGGACAAGCAGCAAATGAAGGTATAAGTAGACCAAGGGCGGGAGCTAGAACCGTCTGGCCAGGCTGCGATAGGCTCTCCCCCTCCTCAGCCTACCAGCCTGAGTGGTAGCAGATCGAGTCACTCTAGCAGACCTAGGAACAGATGCAGGCTGATTACCCACGGGCGTCGACACAAAAGCTGTGTCAGGCAAATCCTTCACAACTAAATGTCTACAAGTCACTGGACTAGATGTCCGCAAGTCACTGGACTAAACGTCCGCAAGTCACTGGACTAGATGTCCGCAAGTCACTGGACTAGATCTCCACAAGTCACTGGACTAGATGTCCGTAAGTCACTGGACTAGATGTCTATAAGTCACTGGACTAGATGTCTACAAGTCACTGGACTAGATGTCCGTAAGACACTGGACTAGAGGTCTACAAGTCACTGGACTAAATGTCTACAAGTCACTGGACTAGATGTCTACAAGTCACTGGACTCGATGTCTACAAGTCACTGGACTAAATGTCTACAAGTCACTGGACTAGATGTCCACAAGTCACTGGACTAGATGTCTACAAGTCACTGGACTAGATGTCTACAAGTCACTGAACTAGATGTCCACAAGTCACTGGACTAGATGTCTACAAGTCACTGGACTAAATGTCTACAAGTCACTGGACTAAATGTCTACAAGTCACTGGACTAGATGTCTACAAGACACTGGACTAAATTTCCACAAGTCACTGTACTAGATGAGATGTCTACAAGTCACTGGACTAAATGTATACAAGTCACTGGACTAAAGGGGGTTTTAGGGTAAGGCCACACGGTGCGTCGTTGATGCGGTTTTGTTGCGGTTTTGATGCGTTTGAAAACTGCATGCGTTTTTGTCTCTTTAATACTGCAGTTCTGTTACGTTTTTTAAAGGAAATAATTGATGGACAGTTTTCACCCGTGTTGAGGTTTGTTCGGGGCTTCCTGTAAATAGTTCATTACAAGGCATTGCAGAACTGTTAGCAAAAACACAAGCAGTTCAGCAACACCTTTGGCGTTGCGGTCATTAACTGCATGCGGTCGGACATTATGAAGATGCGTCAACCGTACAAAAACACATTGTAATATAACAGCAGCCGTCTGTCCATAACCAGCATCTCACCATTGACTTCTATTGAAAAATGACGCTGCAGTTTAAAAACGCAACATAAACGCACCGTGACCGCACCGAGTGGCCGCACCCTCACACTGCGCGATTATCAGGCAGACAATTGATAATATAACGCTCGTTGCCGATAATTGCCCCGTGTAAACGGGGGAACAGTCAGCAGATGATCGTGCAAACACTCAATCATCTGCTGGTCCTATCGTTTTAAAAAAAAGTGAAATATCATCATTGTCGGCAGCGCATCTTGGTGTGTAAACAGGAGACGCGCTGCCGACATAATAACGGATGAGGACAAGCGATCAGAGTAACGAGCGCTCGTCCCCATCCATAGCACCATGTGACAGGAGCAAGCGAGCGCCGATCAATGATGTCTCGTTAATCTTCGCTCGCTTCACCAGCCGGTGTAATAGGGCCTTAAATGTTCACAAGTCACTGGACTAAATGTCTACAATACATCTAATCCTAATTGCTGAGCTGTGTATCTAATCCTATCATGTGTGATACTGTCTACTGGGCCCTGTATCTAATCCTATCATGTGTGATACTGTCTGCTGAGCGGTGTATCTAATCCTATCATGTGTGATACTGTCTGCTGAGCCACTGTATCTAGTCCTATCATGTGTGATACTGTCTGCTGAGCTGTGTATCCAATCCTTTCATGTGTGATACTGTCTGCTGAGCTGTGTATCTAATCCTATCATGTGTGATACTGTCTGCTGAGCTGTGTATCTAATCCTATCATGTGTGATACTGTCTGCTGAGCTGTGTATCTAATCCTATCATCTGTGATATTGTCTACTGAGCTGTGTATCTAATCCTATCATGTGTGATACTGTCTACTGGGCCCTGTATCTAATCCTATCATGTGTGATACTGTCTGCTGAGCTGTGTATCTAATCCTATCATGTGTGATACTGTCTGCTGGGCCCTGTATCTAATCCTTGAATGTGTGATACTGTCTGCTGAGCTGTGTATCTAATCCTATCATGTGTGATACTGTCTGCTGAGCTGTGTATCTAATCCTATCATGTGTGATACTGTCTGCTGAGCGGTGTATCTAATCCCATCATGTGTGATACTGTCTGCTGAGCTGTGTATCTAATCCTATCATGTGTGATACTGTCTGCTGAACTGTGTATCTAATCCTATCATGTGTGATACTGTCTACTGAGCTGTGTATCTAATCCTATCATGTGTGATACTGTCTGCTGAGCTGTGTATCTAATGCTATCATGTGTGATACGTCTGCTGAGCTGTGTATCTAATCCTATCATGTGTGATACTGTCTGCTGAGCTGTGTATCTAATCCTATCATGTGTGATACTGTCTACTGGGCCCTGTATCTAATCCTATCATGTGTGATACTCTCTGCTGAGCCGTGTATCTAATCCTATCATGTGTGATACTATCTGCTGAGCTGTGTATCTAAACCTATCATGAGTGATACTATCTGCTGAGCTGTGTATCTAATCCTATAATGTGTGATACTGTCTACTGGGCCCTGTATCTAATCCTATCCCATGTGATACTGTCTGCTGAGCTGTGTATCTAATCCTATCATGTGTGATACTATCTGCTGAGCTGTGTATCTAATCCTATCATGTGTGATACTGCCTGCTGATCTGTGTATCTAATCCTATCATGTGTGATACTGCCTGCTGATCTATGTATCTAATCCTATCATGTGTGATACTATCTGCTGAGCTGTGTATCTAATCCTATTATGTGTGATACTGTCTACTGGGCCCTGTATCTAATCCTATCACGTGTGATACTGTCTGCTGAGCTGTGTATCTAATCCTATCATGTGTGATACTGTCTGCTGAGCCCTGTATCTAATCCTATCATGTGTGATACTGTCTGCTGAGCTGTGTATCTAATCCTATCATGTGTGATACTGTCTACTGAGCTGCTGTATCTAATCCTATCATGTGTGATACTGTCTGCTGAGCTGCTGTATCTAATCCTATCATGTGTGATACTGTCTACTGAGCTGTGTATCTAATCCTATCATGTGTGATACTGTCTGCTGAGCTGTGTATCTAATCCTATCATGTGTGATACGTCTGCTGAGCTGTGTATCTAATCCTATCATGTGTGATACTGTCTGCTGAGCTGTGTATCTAATCCTATCATGTGTGATACTGTCTACTGGGCCCTGTATCTAATCCTATCATGTGTGATACTCTCTGCTGAGCCGTGTATCTAATCCTATCATGTGTGATACTATCTGCTGAGCTGTGTATCTAAACCTATCATGAGTGATACTATCTGCTGAGCTGTGTATCTAATCCTATAATGTGTGATACTGTCTACTGGGCCCTGTATCTAATCCTATCCCATGTGATACTGTCTGCTGAGCTGTGTATCTAATCCTATCATGTGTGATACTATCTGCTGAGCTGTGTATCTAATCCTATCATGTGTGATACTGCCTGCTGATCTGTGTATCTAATCCTATCATGTGTGATACTGCCTGCTGATCTATGTATCTAATCCTATCATGTGTGATACTATCTTCTGAGCTGTGTATCTAATCCTATTATGTGTGATACTGTCTACTGGGCCCTGTATCTAATCCTATCACGTGTGATACTGTCTGCTGAGCTGTGTATCTAATCCTATCATGTGTGATACTGTCTGCTGAGCCCTGTATCTAATCCTATCATGTGTGATACTGTCTGCTGAGCTGTGTATCTAATCCTATCATGTGTGATACTGTCTGCTGAGCTGCTGTATCTAATCCTATCATGTGTGATACTGTCTGCTGAGCTGCTGTATCTAATCCTATCATGTGTGATACTGTCTGCTGTGCTGTGTATCTAATCCTATCATGTGTGATACTGTCTGCTGGGCCCTGTATCTAATCCTTGAATGTGTGATACTGTCTGCTGAGCTGTGTATCTAATCCTATCATGTGTGATACTGTCTGCTGAGCTGTGTATCTAATCCTATCATGTGTGATACTGTCTGCTGAGCGGTTTATCTAATCCCATCATGTGTGATACTGTCTGCTGAGCTGTGTATCTAATCCTATCATGTGTGATACTGTCTGCTGAACTGTGTATCTAATCCTATCATGTGTGATACTGTCTACTGAGCTGTGTATCTAATCCTATCATGTGTGATACTGTCTGCTGAGCTGTGTATCTAATCCTATCATGTGTGATACGTCTGCTGAGCTGTGTATCTAATCCTATCATGTGTGATACTGTCTGCTGAGCTGTGTATCTAATCCTATCATGTGTGATACTGTCTACTGGGCCCTGTATCTAATCCTATCATGTGTGATACTCTCTGCTGAGCCGTGTATCTAATCCTATCATGTGTGATACTATCTGCTGAGCTGTGTATCTAAACCTATCATGAGTGATACTATCTGCTGAGCTGTGTATCTAATCCTATAATGTGTGATACTGTCTACTGGGCCCTGTATCTAATCCTATCCCATGTGATACTGTCTGCTGAGCTGTGTATCTAATCCTATCATGTGTGATACTATCTGCTGAGCTGTGTATCTAATCCTATCATGTGTGATACTGCCTGCTGATCTGTGTATCTAATCCTATCATGTGTGATACTGCCTGCTGATCTATGTATCTAATCCTATCATGTGTGATACTATCTGCTGAGCTGTGTATCTAATCCTATTATGTGTGATACTGTCTACTGGGCCCTGTATCTAATCCTATCACGTGTGATACTGTCTGCTGAGCTGTGTATCTAATCCTATCATGTGTGATACTGTCTGCTGAGCCCTGTATCTAATCCTATCATGTGTGATACTGTCTGCTGAGCTGTGTATCTAATCCTATCATGTGTGATACTGTCTACTGAGCTGCTGTATCTAATCCTATCATGTGTGATACTGTCTGCTGAGCTGCTGTATCTAATCCTATCATGTGTGATACTGTCTACTGAGCTGTGTATCTAATCCTATCATGTGTGATACTGTCTGCTGAGCTGTGTATCTAATCCTATCATGTGTGATACGTCTGCTGAGCTGTGTATCTAATCCTATCATGTGTGATACTGTCTGCTGAGCTGTGTATCTAATCCTATCATGTGTGATACTGTCTACTGGGCCCTGTATCTAATCCTATCATGTGTGATACTCTCTGCTGAGCCGTGTATCTAATCCTATCATGTGTGATACTATCTGCTGAGCTGTGTATCTAAACCTATCATGAGTGATACTATCTGCTGAGCTGTGTATCTAATCCTATAATGTGTGATACTGTCTACTGGGCCCTGTATCTAATCCTATCCCATGTGATACTGTCTGCTGAGCTGTGTATCTAATCCTATCATGTGTGATACTATCTGCTGAGCTGTGTATCTAATCCTATCATGTGTGATACTGCCTGCTGATCTGTGTATCTAATCCTATCATGTGTGATACTGCCTGCTGATCTATGTATCTAATCCTATCATGTGTGATACTATCTTCTGAGCTGTGTATCTAATCCTATTATGTGTGATACTGTCTACTGGGCCCTGTATCTAATCCTATCACGTGTGATACTGTCTGCTGAGCTGTGTATCTAATCCTATCATGTGTGATACTGTCTGCTGAGCCCTGTATCTAATCCTATCATGTGTGATACTGTCTGCTGAGCTGTGTATCTAATCCTATCATGTGTGATACTGTCTACTGAGCTGCTGTATCTAATCCTATCATGTGTGATACTGTCTGCTGAGCTGCTGTATCTAATCCTATCATGTGTGATACTGTCTGCTGAGCTGCTGTATCTAATCCTATCATGTGTGATACTGTCTGCTGAGCGGTGTATCTAATCCTATCATGTGTGATACTGTCTGCTGAGCTGTGTATCTAATCCTATCATGTGTGATACTGTCTGCTGAGCCACTGTATCTAATCCTATCATGTGTGATACTGTCTGCTGAGCTGCGTATCTAATCCGATCATGTGTGATACTGTCGGCTGCGCCACTGTATCTAAGCCTCTCATGTGTGATACGTTGTCACTGTGTATTTCTCTCCATGTTGGGAGTTATACTCCTTTGCAGTAACATTCCGGGTTTGTTTGCTTCATCTGGGTAAAGCGAGCGCTCAGCTGGTCAAACACACAGACGACCTGTCATTTACAGCGTGTGACAATGGAGAATGGAAGACGCTTGTGATCCCACGACACACGTACACGCGACCGACGCTGTATACTCAGATGTGTGCACACAAAATCAAGGCAGAGGTTTTGTGGTATGGGGGTGGGGAATACGACTCCCCCGGGATCCCCCAAATATCCCAGTGCTGCTATTGATGGAAATCACAGGGATTATTTCATTTCATAGATGCATCTTGTTTTGGAGGAATTTACTGCTCTGTTCATCCTGATCCTCCAGGTTCATGAAAAGAATGGCAGAAGTGGAGGGGCACAGAGGTAGAGCAGACGGGTGTAACATATTATTCATGTCTGTGGAGAGCGGGGTGACAATGTAATGTAATGGAGAGGATGAGTAGTAGTCACTCACGTCTGTTACCTAAGTAGGAAACCAAAAAATACCAAGTCTTCACACCACCAGCACTCCAAGGGTTATACTAACGAGGACTTTTTAGTTATTTTGGCAGCAAATGTTCTTTAAGAAGCTCCAGAGTAGAGGATTGTGGGCTGAAGAGCTTGTAATCTATAGAGATTATGTAGACTGACGTCACCTTCTATACTGGGCATG
The DNA here is from genome assembly GCF_050947455.1 of Rhinoderma darwinii. Lineage (NCBI taxonomy): Eukaryota > Metazoa > Chordata > Amphibia > Anura > Rhinodermatidae > Rhinoderma > Rhinoderma darwinii. The sequence continues at coordinate 45,796 of NW_027463685.1, read as the reverse complement.
TAACATGACATCACCTGGAGAAGACTCCCATCATCTTCACCTTAAAGAGCCCCTTCCCTCATCATTAGCAGAGGCGTAGCTAGGTTCTCCAGCACCCCGGGCAAAGATTCAGTTTGTTATCCCTACCAATCAATGAGGTGTCATTTTTTTTTCCCACTTTTTTTTTTGTGTAACTCGAGCTTAAAACTTTTTGTACATTTTACAAGCAATATAGTTCAATATACAACACCAGAACAAAGCTCAGTACATATATACATCACCAGAACCAAGCTCAGTACATATATACAGCACCAGAACAAAACTCAGTACATATATACCGCCCCAGAACCGAGCTCATTACATATATACAGCACCAGAACAAAGCTCAGTACATATATACAGCACCAGTACCAAGCTCAGTACAAATATACAGCACCAGAACCATGCTCAGTACATATATACAGCACCAGTACAAAGCTCAGTACAAATATACAGCACCAGAACCATGCTCAGTATATATATACAGCACCAGAACAAAGCTCAGTACATATATACATCACCAGAACAAAGCTCAATAAATATATACAGCACCAGAACGAAGCTCAGTACATATATACAGAACCTGTACAAAGCTCAGTACATATATACAGCTCCAGAACCAAGCTCAGTACATATATACAGAACCTGAACAAAGCTCAGTACATAAATACATCACAAGAACCAAGCTCAATATATATATATATATATATATATATATATATATACAGTACCAGAACCAACCTCAGTACACAAATACAGCACCAGAACTAAGCTCAGTCCATATATACAACACCATAACAAAGCTCAGTACATATATACAACACCAGAACAAAGCTCAGTCCATATATAAAACACCATAACAAAGCTCAGTTCATATATACCGCCCCAGAACCGAGCTCATTACATATATACAGCATCAGTACAAAGCTCAGTACATATATACAGCACCAGTACCAAGCTCAGTACATATATACAGCACCAGAACCAAGCTCAGTACATATATACATCACCAGAACAAAGCTCAGTACATATATACAGCACCAGAACAAAGCTCAGTACATATATACAGCTCCAGAACCAAGCTCAGTACATATATACAGAACCTGAACAAAGCTAAGTACATAAATACATCACAAGCACCAAGCTCAATATATTTATATACACAGTACCAGAACCAACCTCAGTACACAAATACAGCACCAGAACAAAGCTCAGTCCATATATACAACACCATAACAAAGCTCAGTACATATATACAGCACCAGAACCAAGCTCAGTACATATATACAACACCAGAACAAAGCTCAGTACATAAATACAGCACCAGAACCAAGCTCAGTACATAAATACAGCACCAGAACCAGGCTCAGTACATAAATACAACACCAGCACAAATACAGCTCAAATAAGTGCAACCCCTGCCGTATAGTTTTGTACGGCGTAAAACTACAGCTCCCAGCATTGCCTGAACAATAGTAAAGATATATGCTGGGAGATGCTGTTTCAGAAAAAAAAATATCATACCACCCATCATCTCAATGCAGATCATACAGTGACTACAGTTCTAATTAGAGGCAGAATAAACATTTACATTAAGTGACTCACCGGTGACGTCAGATTCTAGTTGTTCTTTTTCTCTTTTCTTCTCGATCTGGTCAAGATCTCTATGATGACTTCTCTCCGGGCCACAGCCCATTTCTGCAGAGTTTGCTGCTCAGATGTCTTCAGCTTCTCGCTTTTCAAACATTTCTGCACCTATAAACGAAGATAAAGTTCTCATGGTTCTAGATACTGTGCCCCTAAATATAATAGCGCCATACACTGTGTCCCACACACACACACACACACACACACACACATACCGACACACACACCGACACACACACACACACACACACCGTGCCCCCTGTAGACAGTGCCCTACATAGATCCCCCTGTAGATTGTGCCCCATATATAGCCACCTCTGTAGATAGTGCCCACATATAGCCCTCTGTAGATAGTGACCCCCATAGAGCCCCTGTATATAGTGCCCCACATATAGCCCCCTCTTAAAACAGTGCCCCACATATATCCCCCATGTAGATAGTGCCCCACATGTAGCCCCCCCTGTAAATAGTGCCCCACATATAGCCCACTCCTGTAGATAGTGCCCCACATATAGTCCCCCTGTATACAGTGCCCCACATATAGTCCCCCTGTATACAGTGCCCCACATATAGTCCCCCTGTATACAGTGCCCCACATATAGTTCCCCTGTATATAGTGCCCCACATATAGCTCCCCCTGTAGATAGTGCTCCACAAATAGCCCACCCCTGTATATAATGTCCAATGTATAGCCCACCCCTGTAGATACTGCCTCACATATAGCCCACCCCTGTAGATACTGCCTCACATATAGCTCCTCCTATAGATAGTGCTTCACATATAGCCCACTCTTGTAGATAGTGCCCTACATATATCTCCCCCTATAAATAGTGCTCCACATATAGCCCACCCCTGTATATAGTGCCTCACATATAGCTCCCCCTATAGTGGGGGCCCTTGCTCACCCCCACCTTCCCTCTTAGTTGGGCCTGGGGAGCATGCCCCGCTTGCCCCCACCCCCTAGCTACGCCCCTGTTATTAGGTCTTGGTATATATTTGGGACCAGGACTGGTTGTCACTTCCCTTTCCCCCACACACATGAGGGAGGCTGAAATGCAGTACCTTACCGATTCCCGATCCTTCATGACATGGGGGGATGTTTTACTTTAGTTCACTATAGGCCCCCCTTATCAGTTTGCTTGTCCCTATTGGCCCCAGTGTCATAGCTATAAGGGTGCAGGGGTTCGGAGGATTGGACTGGTGCTTATAGCCGCCTTTATATACAGCCCAGGCCCGCCGCCCCTCCCCCACAGTTGGGTCCATATCTGGTTCTTTTTCTGACGCTTCTTATCTCCGGCTCTATCAGCTCTCAGTATATAGAGGGCAGAAAATTTTACTTGTCCTTGTACTGAACCCCCCAATCCCTCCCCCCATCCTGCCCTGAGCCCGTCCACCGCTACACAGCTTCTCCAGATTGGATACATTGTATCGCAGACTCTTGGCTCTGGATCTTTTGGCCACTATAATGTATACAGTATATAGAAGTGAGGATCGCGCCGTTCCTGGGAGACATTAACATCTCGCTGCAAAATTATTCATTTATTTTAGAAGATTTTAATGTCTATGAAAAATAAATGATTTTCCATTTAAAATATAAAACATATTAATATGGGACGTAACCCCTTCCTTTATATCGCTTCGTAGCCAGGCTGTTCAGGAGTCTGGGAAAGCTGGGTGAAAATCTCTGATGGGTTCATCCCCGGGGGGAGCTGTAATGGCGGCCATATAGGTTGTCACCACCCAACTCGTTCACATTCATCGCCTGGACCCGCTTATATCTCTGCCTTGTGTCAGTTTTTGACCGGATGCGTTGCCAAATCTTCTGTAAATCATCCACACGTTCTCCACACGGGGACCCCCAGGAATGTCTGTAATTACATGGAGCGGGGACCATACTCCAAATACAAGAGAAGGAAGCGGGGGGGGGGGGTTATAATGATAATAACTCAGTTACAGGGAATCTATGGGAGAATAGGTGGCAGGTATGCCCCAGAAGCGCCAGCCTAGGGGGCTCTAACATGATCTAGGGAGCTCTGCCTCTCCTTTGACCTAAGGGCCCGCGTCTTTCTCATGACATCAGGGGCTCCGCCTCTCTCATGACATCAGGGACTCCGCCTCTCGCATGATGTCAGGGACTCCGCCTCTCGCATGATGTCAGGGACTCCGCCTCTCGCATGATATCAGGGACTCCGCCTCTCTCATGACATCAGGGACTCCGCCTCTCTCATGACATCAGGGACTCCGCCTCTCTCATGACTTCAGGGACTCCGCCTCTCTCATAACATCAGGGTCTCCGCCTCTCTCATGACATCAGGGGCTCCGCCTCTCTCTTGACATCAGGGGCTCCGCCTCTCTCTTGACATCAGGGACTCCGCCTCTCTCTTGACATCATGGGCTCCGCCTCTCTCTTGACATCAGGGGCTCCGCCTCTCTCTTGACATCAGGGGCTCCGCCTCTCTCATGACATCAGGGACTCCGCCTCTCTCATGACATCAGGGACTCCGCCTCTCTCTCATGACATCAGGGGCTCCGCCTCTCTCATGACATCAGGGACTCCGCCTCTCTCATGACATCAGGGGCTCTGACACTCTCATGACATCAGGGGCTCCGCCTCTCTCATGACATCAGTGGCTCCGCCTCTCTCATGACATCAAGGGCTCCGCCTCTCTCATGACCTCAGGGGCTCCGCCTCTCTCATGACCTCAGGGGCTCCACCTCTCTCATGACATCAGGGACTCCGTGTCTTTCATGACATCAGGGACTCCGCGTCTTTCATGACATCAGGGACTACGCCTCTCATGACATCAGGGACTCCGCCTCTCATGACATCAGGGACTCCGCCTCTCTCTTGACCCTAGGGGCTCCGCCTCTCTCTTGACCCCGGGGGCTCCGCCTCTTTCATGATGTGTGCTTTATGGCAGCTGCGTAGATGATAAGCGGAAAAAACGCTCAGAAATTGACCTGCAGTGCAGGTTTTTTAATCCGCAGCATTTCAATTGTATTTGCGTGATTGCTGCTCTTTTGTTGCGTCTTTTCCCCAATTCTGTAGGGAGGTAAAACCTGCAACAAATAGCAGATGTTGCGATTTTTGTGACGGAAAAGCAACGATTCCGGATCTTAGAAAAAAAAAATTGTATACTTACCCAGAATTCTGTGCTTCTTCCTCTAGGCCGGCCTCCTGGGATGACGTTTCATCCCATGTGATTGCTGTAGCCAATCACAGGCTGCAACGGTCACATGGGATGAATCTCAATATTTTGAGATTATTTTGACTTGGTCAGTTACAGAATTTTTTTTTCAAACAAAAAACACCAACAATTCAAAACTATTTTATTTTTTTTAAATAAAAATTTGAAATAATCTGTCATTTCCTGATTATTCTTTGGAAACTTGTGAACTTTTTTTTTTAATTGCATTTTAGCTATTTTAGGTTAAAAAATATTTTGCAATTGTATTTTATTTAAAAATGTTTAAAAAATGTTATACCAAAAGTTGCAGCTGCTCCGCCCGCGGCTGCTCACGACTCTCCTCTGGTATACGGATGTGTCATTTCTAATGGACATGGGGGAGGGGGGGGCTGTTAATGATGACGACGCAGGGCGCCCTGTGTAGAAAGGGTTAATGGTCAGCTTGTCCCCTCATTAATGGCCTCAGTCAGCAGGTAACATGGCAGCCTAGTGTTGACTCAGCTGTTTGGGGGCTATTGCACTGCGGCCCCCTCCTGTGATTCCCTGATAGATCTGGAGATCACAGACGGAGATCAGTCACTGGAGGTCAATGTGCAGTTGTTGGGGCCGGAGCTGCGTGTTATTAATATCTCTATAAATATCAGGATGTCGCTGCTCCTTTAAGAATCTGGGGGTGGGGGGGTTATCTGTATGGACTGTAGGGCGACCTCTGAAATGGCTATTGGGGTTCTTGGTAGGATGGGGATCCGCAGTTCCGGTAGACGTCATACCCCTTATCCATGGGCCACACAAACCTGTGCAGACCCTCATCCAAGGACGAGGGGGCCCAAGAGATGTGGGTAAGGTGAGTATTAGGATTCCTGCCCCACTCCTCTCGGGACACCCCTGGTCCAGGGTGTACAGTTTCATTTACTCCGGTTTCACTTAAAGGACAACTCCACTTTTAAAACATCGTATCTACAACATTTTAGTTTTAATATCCCAAAAATGTTGAATATTTTTGTAACTACTTTGCTTTTCTTTTGCTTTTCAATGACATGATATTTTCTTCTTTGTTCACACCGAAAGCAAAACTCAGAATTTTACTGACTTCCTGTTACTAAAGAGCGGTGCATTGTGGGAGGTCACATGACTGACAGAGAGGCGGAGATCAACCAGTAAGGAACCGGCAGAATTTTGACTTTGGGTGTGAATGGAGAAGAACATGACCGAAAGCTCAAACCAATGTACATCCCAGGAGGTAAACTATGGAAAATGTCATCGTCCATGTTGGATTTATTCATTCATTCGGGTTATCGCCAATTACCAGAGATCATCATTTATAGGGGTCAGGGTTTACCACCATGATGGCAATGTCTGTGACCTTCTTCTGTTATCCGCTCTCTGATTGAGGTGGCCATGACAGATCCTATTTGTTGGTGGGACGTTTGCCCATCTTGATGCCACCTACTGGCCAGTACTGGTGCCAACTGTTGACCTTCCCTTAGCGGCGGAGGTCGTTCAGTAATATGCTGGACCCCCGGACCTCGGGTTTATCATGATACATCCTGACGAACCCCATGACCTTCAGCTGTGATATTGTCCTTCTACTTCACCCCATGGCAGGGTTCACACATGGCAGCGGGGTATCTGAGCCGCACCACTACTGCAACCAAAAACTGAGGTTACATCTGCCCTATTTGACGTTTTTAATGCTGTACTTGTACTTTTGGTCATTACTTGGGGGGATTTCCCCATTGCAGCCGGGGCCGGTCCTGGGAGATCAGACACTTGATGGTCCTGTATTGTCCTGGCCATGAAGAGGGATGAACTGACTTTGTGCCTCAAGGCTGACACTCATTGTCCTGTTCCGGGGAGGGGGCTCTGTTTATTGAGGGAGGGGGTGTTTGTTAACAAGTCTTCACTTCCTGCATAACACAAAGCCAGGAGGCTGCATCAAAGGGCAGAAGAAAAGAGGAGCAGAGAGCAGGAGGGGCAGCGCCAACGTCCCCTGCCACCCCCCAGCGAGCCCCGCACAGGTCGCAGAGGTTTATGGTGTCATCCAGGCCCAGCCATCTCCACCGCCGTCCTTTATCTTCATTTACTCAGATCCTGGTACTGGATCCTCCCTGCACTCAGTGCTCCATGTAACTCCTCACATCTCTCCTCCAGCAGCCACAAAGGCCTCATGTCCGACTACAGGATCCTAGGAGAAGCGGCAACAAAACCTGCTTCTCCTGCAACAAGAGCTGCACTAAATGAGCTCCTCATCTTTTTTATGGGGCAAATCAGTTTCTAGCACAAAGTGACTGTATTATAAAAGTCGTACATTATAAACCTATTACATGTCACTCATCAGCAACTGTCCGCTCTTACACTGCGTCTATGGAGAGTGCACAGTACCACTTCTCCTCTCCTGTATGCAAAAATAAAATGTCGGCCTCAATTCGGCCGAGAAAATCAAAGGCCGCAAATCTAGCCTTGTCAGATTTAATGCTGGCGACATTAATAGATGCCAGCGTCAACGGGGTGGGTGCCGCCATCCTGGGTGATTGAATTAGATGACCTTTTTCCCCTTCCCCTTGCCCTTCCCCTGGTTTTTATCACTGTCTGATGAAGAGCCGAGGGCCCTTTTGAGGGATGCTGATGTGTCCATATCCTTCCCTTCCTCCACCTCCTCACCAGCACCACTATCAACCTCACCTCCAGGCTCCGGGACAGCGCTTCTCCCTGAGGGTTCCGCATGCCCTGAGGCAAGAAGCTGGACGCCCCCCACAGACCCCCTCGTCACCTTCGCCACATCCTCACCCCCACACTCCTCATCTGAAGAGGAGATGTCCCTGAGGGTTTGAAAGCGGTTTGAGAGAACAACAAGAGGTGAGTCGGTTGGGCTTTCCTTAGGCACCTGGACCAGGGGGGGAGAAGATTTCTTATCTCCCTTTTTTTTCTTTTTAGCACCCTGCTTGCGCTTTTCATCTAGCCACCGTCTACTGTCCTCATCCATACTTTCATATAGCGAGGAACATGAAGAAGCGGCTTCCTCCTCCCTCTCCAACCTACTGACCTCTTCATTCAAGTCCTGTTCCCCCAGGGCCTCAGTAGCAATGACACTCGCCCCCGGAGCAGGGCCAAGGGTTACCCCAGTTGCCTGGGGCTCCCCGAGTTCCCTACTCCTTCGACGGTTCTCCAATCGCCTTAACTTGGAGGGTGACTTGCCTTTCTTCCCTGGCCCCTCAGCCCCTTCATCTCCACCAGTGCCAACCACGGCAGGAGCAACCTCTCGGCTTTCTCCCGCTGGGCCCGCCATGGCGTTGGCAAAGGAACGAGGGCAGCGACTGAATGGGTGACCTAGATCCCCACACAGGTGACACCGAATATACCCACAGGATGTGGCAAGATGACCTATCCCCCCGCACAACGCACACTTCTGCACTCTGCAGTGGGCACTGAAGTGCGTGGGGTCACCACACCTGTGGCAGAGCTTCGGCTGCCCCTGGTAAAAGGCCAGGATACGGTCCCTTCCTAAAAAGGCTGAGGAAGGGATGTGGGTGACAGTACTTCCTGAACGCTTTAATTTAACCATAAAGGTCCAGGCCCCTGACCAGATGCCAAATTCATCCCTGTTTTTTTGGGGGACCTCCGTTACCTCCCCGTACCTGCTGAGCCAGGTCATAATGTCCATACAAGAAAGACACTCATTGCAAGTTAGGACGGTCACCTTCTTGATTTCGCTCTGACGAGACAACGCTTGTACAGCGAAGTCTCGCCAGCCGGGCTCATTCTTCACCAGCTCATAATTTGACCAAAAGAGCTCCAGGCCCTCCGGCCGAACAAAGCTGATGTCAAATACTGGGGTGCCATAGGGATGTATCAGGGCAAAGATGTCGATCGCCCTGAAATTCATCTTCAACAGAAGCTCAACTATTTTTGCCCTAGGTGGGCACGTATCATTGCCTCTCCAGCGAAGACGAACAACATTCCTACGAGCCCCCCCAGGCCCGGCTGTCGGAAGGGTCCACACAGTTTCCCCTTCCCTTTCTTCTCGGAAAGCAGTCAGGCCATGCCTGTCTATCCAGAAGGACAGATCAACCGCTCGGCCCTCTACCATTATTGTTCTCTCACCCTTTTTAAGGGCCTCCAGGAGGCGCCGCTGTAAAGTACCGTCCCCAGAGCCTGAAGATGAGGAGGAGGCCCCAGCAGTGACACTGGCATAACTGCGAGTAGTCACCCCTGGGGGGGCAGATGGACCGGCCACACTAGACCTCATACCCCTGGCAGTAACATTCCCACCACTCACCCCGGCCCCAGACACAGGAGAGGGACCATTATCAATATCACTCGTACCTGCACCATTCATACCCTCACCATTATTAGCAGCACTCGTACCTGCACCATTCATACCCTCACCCTCTGGACCAGCAGTAAAAAGTGTTTTTGGGCCGGATGTTATCGCCTCGGTTTCATCAGGTTTCCCCTCCACCTCATTAGCGTGACATTTATTTACTTGAGACAATCCTTCCTTCTTAGAGCCAGCAATGCCCAGACTCGCCCTCACCCCTGGCAAAGCTGGCTCCCGGGCTGGGGATTCATGTGACGCAGCCACCAAAGGAATACTAGTGACTGCGCCACCGGACCCAATGACCGCAAGCTTGGGGGGACATTCAACCGTGCCGTCAGTCCCAGCAGCCCCTTCATGCTGCCGCCGCTCAGTAGCACCAACGGGTTCCAGGGACACTGGAATATTCGCTGCCAGCTCTGGTGTCGAGCTGCCCCCCATTACTGAAGAGGAAACCTGAGCACCAGAGCTTTGTTCTGCACCCAACGCTGGGCCACCAACATTATCTGGCGCTATTGACGCCTTAAAAACGCCACCAAAAACGCCACCGCTACTACGACAAGCAGGGACATCAGCCTCCATTATCACGCCATCATTGATCTCCCCGCTTTCCTGCACCGGACCCACTTCAGGGCCCGGGCTAGGCTGGATCACGGGGCTTGTGCAGCTTGGGTAGCACTGGGTGGGGAACAAACTTAAAACTGACCTCCTCCACGATTTTTCCAGCCTTTCTTGATTTTAGTCGCCGCCGGGCTTTGCGCTTTGCTGCGCGCTTGGCATTAACATTCTCCTCTGGACCCAAGTCCACGCCAAAAGAAAAATGCTGCAGGCTCACCGGAGACTGGAGCTGCCGTATTTCCGCCATCAGCCTCCCACCTGAATTGCTGCTGCTGATGTCCTGGTCACAGGTGTCCCCCTCACCAGCTGAGCTGGAGTCCATGGGTAAAGCCACTTGCTCTGCAGGCAGCTCGCTGCACGTACTCCACTGACCAGACGCACCCGGACACATCTCCTCCTCCTCACCCTCATCATCCGTCTGCTTTCCAGGGTCACAGACACCCTTCATTGCCCGGAACCGATCATCATTAAGGAGTTTCTCCTTGAAAGGTCCACTATTCTCCAAAATAAATCTCCGTTTTTCTTTCAGGGCATCCACCTCAGATTTGAGATCCCTGATAGTCGCCATTACTACCAACCTCTTTGCTCCAGAAGTGGCGTGCGACCGAACCCGGGCTGCTTTCAGCTCCTCCTGGAGCTTCCGAATGGCCTTCCCGGCGTCCTCATACCCACGGAGGCACTCCGCAACACGGGAGCTAAAGGTGGTTGTTGACTCCGTGGCACGTAGTTCACCCCAATCTGCCTCCACACCATCATGCATGCTCTGCTGCACATCTCCAGGAGCGATCCTGCTGGCTGCAACACTAGGAACCTTGCGGCTTTCCTGGCTTTCTGTCCTGGTTTCAGGCGGGGGCAGGATCGGGGCCACATCGCTGTGACCCCGACTAGATCTTCTCACCCCCACAACTTCGGCCGGTTGCTGAACGCTCCCGCTACCCGCCGGCCTAGACCGGGTAACAGGAGGCTGAGAAGCACTTGGCTGGGAAGAACTTCCTCTCATCCCAAGCAGC